>NC_079192.1:149053755-149353755 GCF_029499605.1 Hyla sarda
GCAGAATGAGGAGCGCTGCGCCGTGAAATCCCTGATACCACAGCCACAACGTGCTGGGAGACAGCATCAGACCAGATTAACCCACAAAGCTTCCGATACTTGGGCTGCAGCGGTGTGCAAACTGCCTAGACATTGGATTGCCCAGAGGACTGAGGAGTGTTCGCATATGGAGGACTCCCAGACAGGTGAAGACACCCTCCCTCTTTCCCCCGGGGAGCCCAGAGACTTATCGTATCCAGTTGATGACTCCTCCGGTCTGGTCTCCTCCTCGCCCCGTGTGAGCCCGGTCAAGCAAAAACCGAGGTTTGGGGATGCACAGACAGAGGGCTGGGGAGAGGAGGGGCGGGATACCCGGGTGCAGCAACAGGGCGAGCAGGACTTGTTTGCTACGTATCAGGCCTCAGACAGGCCCGTTTCAGAGACTGCACTTAAAGACTTCTCTGCCCTTATTGCACCTATCAAGTCCACAGTTCTGGTGCTGGAGAAAAAAGTAGTGCATGTGGAGAATAAGATGGAGTCCTATGCAGCGGCGCATAACAATTTATTGGATGCACATAATGCTCTCGACGATAAAGTGAGTGCTATGTATGATAAATCTGTGGATGCAGAGGACCGTAGCAGGCAAAATAATGTTAAATTCCGCGGTATTCCCAAATCCATTCCCAATTCGCAACTTGCCAAGTATGTGAAGGAGCTGACAAAGTGCTTCTTACCTGACCTGGAATTGTTTGAATACAGCATTGATAGAGCCCACCGGGTGGCTAGACCAAAGTCCATCCCTGAGGAGGCCCCACGAGATGTTTTAGCTCGCTTTACTTTCTTCAAAACTAAGGACTTGCTCCTGCAATACTCCAGAGAACACAGAACCTTCCCAGATCCCTGTGCTGGAATACAATTGTTCGTGGACTTGTCCGCTGCAACCCCGCAAGCGAGGAGGAACCTGCACCCACTGACGTTGGAGCTGAGGCTGGGGGTCCCCTACAGATGGTGTTTCCCCAACAAGCTGCTGGTTATGAGGCACAATAAGATGCATGTCTTCACCACTATTGATGATGGATTTGCGACACTATCTGACTGGGAGGCCCGGTCCCTGCTGACTCCTCACCACCGGGACGCCCGGCTAAGAGTCCTGCAGACGCAACCTGACTGGACTGTACCTGTGGATCCCTTCTAGCTGCTGATAAGTAGTAGTGTTGTTGCATAAATGAATATCTTTCTGTTGATTGACCTTTAGACCTATTGCACGACCCCAAGACCTGGTTAAGTTATTAGTGTAATACGCCAACTTCCAGGCTGTCTGACCCATTTGAGTCGGGCTATTTTTGTGCTATTGTTACTATTGAAGGTCTTTTTTTGTTGTTGGTTTTTTTTTTTGTTTTTAGCTCGGTTTAGACTTTGCTAGTATCCAAGGTGGATCGCATATATGCACTGTATTTGAGCCGCTTCTGATTTCTGCCTAACACGGCCATCTCCCTGTAGTGTGACTCTTCTGTACCCACTGTCTTCCCTCCTACCTGTTACCCTAACCTTTTTCCTCACCTTCCCCTTCTATTGTGTTATCCTCTGTGAAGAGGCCTTTACTTCTACCCTTTGATGGGCACCATCAGATTCAAATTGTTATCCCTAAATGTGAATGGACTTAATAGTCCTTCCAAAAGAAATTTCCTGTGGCGTGAGGTTAAGCGTGATCCTGCGGACATCCTATGCCTACAGGAGACGCACGTGTCATCTAAAAATTCGCCTCTCCTGCGCCTTGTAAATACCCTACTATCATCACCTCTGCCTTTGTTAAAAAGAAAAGGGGAGTGCTAATAGCTTTTAGAGACACTCTAGCGGTTAACATCCTTACGCAAATTGTGGACACTCAGAGTAGATACATCATACTGGTGTGCATGCTTGATAATGTGGAGTATACCATAGTTAATGTGTACACCCCCCACAAACACCAACACCGCTTCTTAAACTCGGTCATGAAGAAGGTTGTGGCTGTCCGTAGGGGTGCCTTGGTCATGTGTGGCGACTACAATTCTGTGGTGTCAGCTTCCCTGGACCAATCCGCTTCTACAACCAGAAGATCATTTTACTTGACTTTCTCAATGCCAATGGTCTATATGACATTTGGCATTTACAACACGCTACGGAGCGTGATTATTCATATTTCTCACCGAGATTCCACACGTTCTCTAGAATTGACAATATTTTGGTTGATAGGGGCTTGATTGAGAAAGTGTCTAGATCAGACATAGGGAATAGAACGTGGTCAGACCATGCCCCAGTGAGTGTTGACATTGATAATACATTGACTACACATTCCGACTTTGTTTGGAGGGCCAACACTCACCTCATTGCACATTCAGACCATTCAGCGCATTTGGAGGGGGCACTCTCAGAATACTTCTCCATTAACAGCACTCCTGATATATCCCAATTGTCTGGCTGGCTGGCGCACAAAGCGGTCATCCGTGGCACTTTTACCCAACTGGGCACCTCCCTTAAGAATAAGAGACTCCACCTACTCACGGAATCTCTCAATAAGATAGCCGCACTCGAACTCCTCTTGAAACAATGTTTTACTGAGGACACCAATTCCCAATTGACCCTGGAGCGCCTCCGTCTCCGGAGATTGCTTCTGTCTGATTATGAGCACACTCTACAAAAGTCCAAAATTAAATTCTATACACAAGACAACAAAACAGGCCAGTTTTTCGCCAGAAAACTTAAACCTGCTCATTATAAACAACGTATTTCCTCACTTAAACATCCCAAATCTAATGTGGTATGTCAATCGCCCAGAGATATTGCCAATGCATTTAAAGACTATTATGAACTACTGTATAACCTTAAAGATGCCCCCTCCTGTCTCCAGCCAGATCAGACAAAAATAGACTCCTTCTTAGCAACTCTCAACCTTCCTAAGCTGTCTTCTTCCTCCTTATCTTCTCTTAATGCTCCTCTCTTTTCACAGGAGGTGATTGCTGCTGTCAAGTCTATACCTTCCAAAAAAAGCCCCCAGACCTCCTGACGGACTGCCCAATGAGTATTACAAAAGATTCTTGCCCACCCTTCACCCATTCCTTCTCCATGTTTTTAATTCAGCTATGGATACTGGTTCTTTGCCCCCTGACATGCTAGATGCCCTGATAATGAAGGTACCCAAGCCCGGTAAATCCCCTGACGAGGCTGGTAATTATCGAGCGATATCGCTTTTGAACGGTGACGCCAAAATTTATGCCAAAATAATAGCGTGACGCGGCTGAAACCCTTACTACCGAATATATTAAGTAGGGATCAGGTCGGCTTCACAATTGGCCGACAGGCCCCCGACAACACTCGTAAAGTTTTAACGCTGATACAACACTGTGAGAATTCTAAAACCCCTGCCTTGTTCCTTACATTGGACGCTGAAAAAGCATTCGACAGAGTGAACTGGCGCTTTGTTTTTTCGGCCTTGTGAGCCTTTGGATTTGAGGGCAACATTCTTACAGCCATTCAGGCGTTATACTCGAACCCTGTAGCACGAGTCTTCTCAAATGGAGCTCTATCACACCAGTTCACTCTGTCGAATGGAACACGGCAGGGTTGCCCACTGTCGCTCTTAATATTTCTTGTAGCGATCGAGCCTCTGGCACAGGCCATTAGAATAAACCACAACATTTGAGGTATTACTGTGGGAAGGGTTGACTATAAACTTGCGTCATTTGCGGATGATGTCATATTGACGCTGATGGACCCATCAAACTCCTTGACTGCTCTCTTTGAGGTCATTAGAACTTTTGGTGACATCTCTTACTATAAACTAAATGTTAGCAAATCGCAAATATTACAAGTAGGACTACCGGCAGAACACACAGACAACCTCAAACAACAATTCCCTTTAGATTGGCAGCATCGATCAATCTCCTACCTTGGTGTTCACCTGACCAATCCTTCTCTACTCTTTTCAGTTAATTTCCATCCTGTGCTCGCTTCTATCTCAACATCCATCAAGAATATGAGAGGTTTATCATGTCATGGATGGGCCACATGGCGGCATTTAAGATGTTGTTATTGCCCAAACTCATATCTTTTCCGCACGCTCCCGATCACTATACCCAAATCATTCTTTTTGTCAGCAGATAGGCTGCTGGATGCCTTTTTGTGGCAGTCGAGACGCCCGAGGTTCCCTAGAGTAGTGTTAAATCAAAAGAACGGTCATGGGGGCCTGGGTAGGCCCCACTTGGAGGACTACTACAAGGCCTGCATACTTGATCAAACTAGATTTTGGTGGTCGGGAGCGTCGAACAAGAAGTGGGTCGCTTTAGAACAACACTTTAGCCCTACTTGCCTACTCAAATCTAGATTAGTTGCTCCGTATCCTTGCGGATCACTACGTTCTACGGGGATCACAGCCAAAGATGTGACAGATAGAATTTGGAGAAACTGCGTGAGACGCGCCCCTGATAGCTTACCTTGTCCTCTTGCTGCGATACCACTAGACGTTCTCCATTTATGCATACCAGAGCTTGACTTGACAGACTGGTGTAAGCGTGGTATGCATACTATTAAAGGAGACGTCCCATGTAGAAAAAGTATTGTGTTTTAAATGCAGAAGCAAAAGTTATATCACTTTGTAAATCACTGACTTCACCCATCTTGTATATAAAACCTGTTTTTCTAGCTTCTTTGTTCAGAGAGGAAGTTCAGCAGCTCCCTGTTCTGATGACTTGTGACCCCCCCGTTGAGCTGCATTATGCTGGGGGCCGTGATGTCACAATTTCCCATAGTTCTGCAGCTTAGCCAGCTCTGTGCACGGCAAGGGAACCTCCCATGTGCAGCTTCAGCCAATCATAGAAGCCCCAGTTAGCTGAGCTCACTTGTCTTCATCTCCTCGGCAGGGAAGCATCTGACAGCCAGCTCAGTGTTTATAAGAGCAAGAACGATGTCCCAATGTCCCGAGAAGAAGCAGAGGGGGAGGGGGAGATCCCTGCTTTGCCCTGCACTGATCACAATCTGACAGCAGGTCAGTCTGAAAGAACGATGTCTTGAGAATAGAAGCAGGGGGAGGGGAAACACTGAGCCTGCTGTTAGGAAAGTGATCAGTGTCTAGGTCAGTGTATCCCAACCAGGGTGCCTTCAGCTGTTGCAAAACTAAAACTCCCAGGCATGCTGGGAGTTGTAGTTTCACAACAGCTGGAGGCACCCTGGTTAGAAAGCACTGGTCTAGGCTGGGCTACTTCTGTGATGAACTGAAAGGCATTATGGGAGACAGGAAGTCAGGGACCTCCATGGACCAGGAAGTACCGATCTTTCAGAGGGGATTGCAGGAGAAGGGAGAGGGTGAGATACATGAGGAGCAGATTGTCAGAATGGTGAGCTGATGCACTTTCACATGATAGAAAAAAAAATTTGTGACTTCGTCCATGATACTTCTTCTTTAAGGGCATACTGGATGACAACGTTTTAGTGCACTTTCCTGCTCTTAGAGACAGATATCATATACCATGTAGTGACTTCTATAAAAGCTTACAAGTCAGAAGTTTCCTAGCGACTGACCGACTCCGGAGCATAGTGATACCTCCCAGATTGTTGGGATTTCTCAGTATCTCTGATACGTACACGAGAGGTATTACATTCTTTTATGACTTTCTAGGACACAAATCAGAACTGAATAAAGCGGCCTACATGTCTTGATGGGACAAAGATCTTGGTGTAGAGATATCTCTAGAGCAATGGCAGAACGCCTTCTGATTTATCAGCACCTTTTTCAAATGTACTAATCACCAAGAGACACTATATAAAACAATATATAGATGGTACTTTACTCCTGACAGACTGTATAAAATTGATCCCCATTGCTCACCTACTTGCTGGAGGGGGTGTGGGGGGAGAGGGACCTTGTTACATGTCCTTTGGGAATATCCGAACGTGCAGCAACTATGGCAGGCTGTCTCTACGATGCTTGTAAAGTTTCTAGGCCTTCATATCCCTTTGACCCCTGCCACAGCCCTATTATTGATAGACTTGGATAAGTATCCGTCCAATGCGAAATTGATTGTAGCGCACATATTGATGTCCACTAAACTACTAATATCCCGGAAATGGAAATCTCCAAACATACCGAACCTGCATGAGATTCTCTCGTATGTGAACTTCTCTTGTGCATGTGAGAGAACCTTTGCCTTGGCCAATTCAAATGATAGTAGATTCCTCAGAAACTGGGACCGTTGGCTGAGAAGCCCACACCATTGTTAGTCACATAGAGATTATGCTCTCTTTACTGTCCCCCTTTGTGCTTCCCTTTTTCCCCTTTCCTTTCCCCTTTTCTCGTTATCTCCCCTTCCCTATTCATGTATCCCAGACTGCAGATGCTTATCTTCCATATTGGTGCCTGTTGGCGATGCCATTATGGGGCACGGTTGGATATGTAAATAGTCTCGCTGAGATGCTAGAAATATTCTCTCAGTAATGTACCTGTTTGTGGGAATCCGTTTCGCTGCCAGGTACTAATGGTGGCTCTTACATTGTGTCTGATGCTTCCTGCCCATGTTTTGGATGGATACAATATATTGCTGTTTGTTTTTTGTGTTCCTCCTGGGGCCCATTGTCCCTGACTGGAGGGAATGTTCTTTCAATTACTCCTTCACATGTTCTTGTAATGTGAGTTTGTACCTTTGTATTTTGTACCAAATATTTTGAAATAAAACTTTTAAAATGTAAAAAAAAAAAAGAAAATTTGAAATTCCCAGACCCAGGCCCAGCAGCACCATCATGTGGGTACGAAGGACCAAATCCAACAAGCCCCCACAGCAACATCAGTAAAGCATATATTGCCTGAATGACACAGCCTGGGGTTGGCTGATTCATGAGTACACAGCAGGGCTTCACAATCCCCCCCAAAAAAACAACACAATTTTGGACATTTTTGAAAAAGATTTTGGATAGCGTGTGCTACCTATGAGAAAATTTGAAATTCCCAGACCCAGGCCCAGCAGCGCCATCATTTTTTTATTTTAAATTTAAAACAAACTTTCAGTGTCCCGGACCCCAGTGTGTGGGTACGAAGGACCAAATCCAACAAGCCCCCACAGCAACATCAGTAAAGCATATATTGCCTGAATGACACAGCCTGGGGTTGGCTGATTCACGAGTACACAGCAGGGCTTCACAATCCCCCCCAAAAAACACCACAAATTAAGAAATTTTTGAAAAAGATTTTGGATAGCGGGTGCTACCTATGAGAAAATTTGAAATTCCCAGGCCCAGCAGCGCCATCATTTTTTTTATTTGAAATTTAAAACAAACTTTCAGTGTCCCGAACCCCAGTGTGTGGGTACGAAGGACCAAATCCAACAATCCCCCACAGGGCTCATGTGGCCGTGAGATGTAGGCGCAAAGTCCCCCCCCCCCCCCAAAAAAACAACAACACAATTTTAGAAATTTTTTTAAAAGATTTTGGATAGCGGGTGCTACCTATGAGAAAATTTGAAATTCCCAGACCCAGGCCCCACAGCGGCATCAGTAAACCAAATATTGCCTGAATGACACAGCCTGGAGTTGGCTGATGCACGAGTACACAGCAGGGCTTCACAATCCCCCCCAAAGAACAACACTATTTTAGAAATTTTTTTAAAAGATTTTGGATAGCGTGTGCTACCTATGAGAAAATTTGAAATTCCCAGGCCCAGCAGCGCCATCATTTTTTTATTTGAAATTTAAAACAAACTTTCAGTGTCCCGAACCCCAGTGTGTGGGTACGAAGGACCAAATCCAACAATCCCCCACAGGGCTCATGTGGCCGTGAGATGTAGGCGCAAAGTCCCGGCGGGGTAGGATAAGGCCCTGGCAGAGCGCCGAGAATTTTAAGATCATTCTTGAAATTTGCATTAAGCATGTATTAGCTACTGCTAAACTTCCAAAAATTAAAGGCCCAAGGCCAGAAGTGTCAGTGAGGAAAGTAGTTCCTGAAAGACACAGGATGAGTCAGGAGCAGGCATTCGCAGTACCCAAGAGGGTTTCATAACCCCTTACATTTAAAGATCAATGTTGACATTTGCATTAAGCATGTATTTAGCTACTGCTAAACTTCAAAAAACTAAAGGCCCAAGGCCAGAAGCATCAGTGAGGCAAGTAGTTCCTGAAAGACACAGGATGAGCCAGGAGCAAGCAATGGCAGTACCTAAGAGGGTTACATAACCCTAATTGATAACCCAAGAGGGTTTCATAACCAACTATAATTGGGAAATGTTGGTTTAGCAGCATGGTCAATCTACTCTGAGGAATCTGGCATCGGTGGCTGGAAATCCTGGCTGATCCATCCCTGATTCATCTTGACATACGTCAGTCTATCCACATTTTTAGTGGACAGACGAGTTTGCCTTGGGGTGACTATGGCCTTGGCCGCACTAAACACCTGCTCTGATGGCACACTACTGGCCGGGCAGGACAGCTTTTCCAGGGCAAACTCTGCTAGTTGCGGCCATAAATCAAGTTTGGCTGCCCAGAAGTCCAGCCGATCTTCAATGGTTGTCGGCATGGTCATGTCAAGGTATGCCACCACCTGCTGGTTCAAGTCCTGCTCCATGTCTACCTGCTGCTGATGAGTTGCTTCACTATGCGGGTGAAGAATGCTACTCATCAGCGACTGTAGACTCAGGCTGCTGTTGATTGAGCTGGTACTGCTCCTGCCACCCCTCTCCTCCCCAGCAGCCATGGCAGTGGAAGGTGAGCACAGAGGGCCCCCCGAGTCAGACCTGCGAGTGGATGGACCATGTGGCCGATAGTCATCGTCCAACTGACTACGTAGAATCTCTCTGTAGTAGGTCAGTTCGTCCTCCCTCTCAGTGGGTGTAAAAAAGGCCCCCTTTCTGGGACGGTAGCGAGGGTCTAATAAGGTGGAGATCCAGAAGTCATCCCGCTGACGAATTTTGACAATTCGGGGGTCACTACGCAAGCAACCGAGCATGCATCGTGCCATTTGCGCCAGTGACTCAGATGGACTACCTGCCTCCATCTCCACTGCATACTGCCACGGTGTGTCTGGGTCCTCTGTCTCGCCTTCCTCATAACCCTCCAGCTCCTCTGACTGCTCCTGCTCCTCCTCTCCTGTCCGATGACGGAAACAATGTTCTTCCCATTGTCGATCACCATGGTTCCCATTTCCAGATTTCATGGAGTAAGCCATAATCGGATTTCTTTACGAATGAACTTTAGCAGTTCCTCCCCTGTGTGACTCCGTTCGCCAAGGCAAACCATGTGAAGAACAGCTTGACACCGCCGTGCCCTACACACATGGTACAATGAAAGGCCACCGAGATTTGGACGTGCAGTGGAGGCTGAGGACACGGTGGAGGATGAGGAGGCAGCGTCGCACAATATAACAGGACCAACTGCCTGAGAGCAAGAGCGTGAAGGAGGAAGCGATGTGACCTGTCCAAGTTGCTGTTGTGGCTGTGCAGGAACCACATTTACCCAGTGGGCCGTAAAAGACAAGTATTGTCCCTGCCCGTAGTTACCACTCCACACGTCGGTGCTGCCATGCACTTTTGAACACACCGACAGGCTCAAGGACTGGCCCACCTTCTCTTGTACAAACTTATGCAGGGCTGGTACTGCCTTCTTCGCAAAGAAATGACGGCTTGGGACTCTCCACCTCGGCTCGGCACAAGCCATCAATTCCCTGAAAGGTGCAGAGTCCACCACTTGAAAGGGAGGGACTGCAACATAAGCCACTTGGACAGGAGCACATTCAACTTTTGTGCCGTTGGATGAATGGACGCATATTGTTGTCTCTTGGACATGGCTTCGCTGATGGATTGTTGGCGGAATGGCTGACTAAAAGCGGGAGAAGCAGGAGCGACAGAAGGAGGGTTTGATACACAGCTCCCTTCGGCTGAGGTGATGGAGCCTTGGCTGGATGAAGGAGGGAGCGGATGGCCACTAGGTGATGCATCAGGCTGGACCACTACATCGGAGCCATGCTTCTCCCAGGCCGCTTTATGGTGGCGAAGCATGTGTTGACGCAGGGCCGTGGTGCTGACATTGGAACCCTGCCCACGCTTCACCTTCTGCAGACAGATCTTGCATGTGGCTACGTGAACCTTCTCCGGATGCCTTATGAAAAACTTCCACACCGCCGAGTAGCGCATTTTCCCACCTGCAGTCTGCACTAATTGACTGCTACTGGCGCCGTCTCCAGGAACCCCTGTTCCACTACCTCCAGGTAGGCTGCCGCGAAGCAGGTGGTCTCCCCCGGGCACGTTTGTCTCCTGAATTTCCACTCCTGCCACCACGCTGACTGCCAACCATGCTACCTCCTTGCTGCCTCAAGGGCAACCTGCAACTCTCTTCTCCTGATGATGATGAAGCCCTTTCTCCACCCGGCTCCCAATTACGATCGGCTTCATCATCATCAACAGGTGTGTGCACGTCACTGATGTCCTCCTCAGGTTCCCCAACAGTGTCTACTTCAAGACCCTGAACCCTTGCAACACCGCCTCCCAAGTTACTCTCCGCATCACTACTTGGCCACCTAGCGGAGCAAGCGGCGCATGTCTCCTCCCCTTCTTCGCTGTCCAATGGCTGCTGACTGTCCTCTATTAGAACGTCCTCAGTAAATAGTGGAGCTGAACCCACAGCATAAGATACTTCTCTAGGAGAGGGAACAGCATAGGACAAAGGCAATGGGAGGACAGGGACTGCTGCAGGGCCATGCCAACAGAGGGTTTTGTCTGAGGAACCCACCGACTGTTGACTGGGGGTGTCAGATGTCACTTATGATGATGTGGATGAGCGTGTTAACCAATCGATGACGGCAGATGGGTTGCTAGTCGAGACACGACCGCTGGCTGATAACGGGAGCTCAGGCCTCTTGCTGCCACTCGCCCCAATTCTGCTGCCAACTCTGCCTGAAGTATTTAGGCCTTTGCCACTCCTCTGTGCACGTCCTGGCACTTCTCTGCCTGACATACTTAGTGCGTTTATGAGGGTAATGCAATACGCTACACTACTCTTTAACCCCTTAAGGACCCAGCCATTTTACACCTTAGGACCCGGCCATTTTTTGCACATCTGACCACTGTCACTTTAAACATTAATAACTCTGGAATTCTTTTAGTTTTTTCGTGACATATTCTACTTTAACATAGTGGTTTTTTGGTAACTTGCATCCTTTCTTGGTGAAAAATCCCAAAATGTTATGAAAAATTTGAAATTTTTCATTTTTCTAACTTTGAAGCTCTCTGCTTGTATATATTCCAAATATTTTTTTTATTCACATATACAATATGTCCACTTTATCTTTGCATCACAAAATTGACAAGTTTTTATTTTTGGAAGACACCAGAGGGCTTCAAAGTTCAGCAGCAATTTTCCAATTTTTCACAAAATTTCCAAACTCACCATTTTTCAGGGACCAGTTCAGGTTTGAAGTGGATTTGAAGAGTCTTCATCTTAGAAATACCCCACAAATGACCCCATTATAAAAACTACACCCCCCAAAGTATTCAAAATGACATTCGGTAAGCATTTTAACCCTTTAGGTGTTTCACAGGAATAGCAGCAAAGTGAAGGAGAAAATACACAATCTTCATTTTCTACACTCGCATGTTCTTGTAGACCCAATTTTTGAATTTTTACAAGGGGTAAAAGGAGAAAATGTATACTTTTATTTGTAGCCCAATTTCTCTCAAGAAAGCACATACCTCATATGTCTATGTAAAGTGTTCGGCGGGCGCAGTAGAGGGCACAGAAGCGAAGGAGCGACAAGGGGATTTTGGAGAGTACGTTTTTCTGAAATGGTTTTTGGGGGGCATGTTGCATTTAGGAAGCCCCTATGGTGCCAGAACAGCAAAACAAAAACACCTGCCATACCATTTTGGAAACAAGACCCCTTGAGGAACGTAGCAAGGAATTAAGTGAGCCTTAATGCCCCACATGGGTTTCACGACTTTTGCATATGTAAAAAAAAATTTTTTTAAATCACTAAAATGTGTGTTTCCCCCCAAATTTCACATTTTTGCAAGGGTTAATAGCAGAAAATACCCCCCAAAATGTGTAACTCCATTTCTTCAGAGTATGGAGGTACCCCACAAGTTGACCTGAAGTGCACTATGGGCAAACTACAATGCTCAGAAGAGAAGGAGTCATATTTGGCTTTTTGAGAGCAAATTTTGCTCGGGGGCATGCCGCATTTAGGAAGTCCCTATGGTGCCAGGACAGCAAACAAAAAAACCACATAGCATACCATTTTGGAAACTAGACCCCTTGAGGAACGTAACAAGGAATAAAGTGAGCCTTAATACCCCACAGGGGTTTCACGACTTTCGCATACGTAAAAAAAAAAAATGTTTTTCACTAAAATGTGTGTTTCCCCCCCAAATTTCAAATTTTTGCAAGGGTTAATAGCAGAAAATACCCCCCAAAATTTGTAAATCCATCTCTTCTGAGTATGGATGTACCCCATAAGTTGACCTGAAGTGCACTACGGGCGAACTACAATGCTCAGAAGAGAAGGAGTCATATTTGGCTTTTTGAGAGCAAATTTTGTTCGGGGGGCATGTCGCATTTAGGAAGACCCTATTGTGCCAGGACAGCAAGAAAAAACCACATGGCATACCATTTTGAAAACTAGACCCCTTGAGGAACGTAACAAGGGGTACAGTGAGCATTTACCCCCCACTGGTGTCTGTCATATCTTTGGAACAGTGGGCTGTACAACATTTTTAATTTGCACAGCCCACTGTTCCAAAGATCTGTCAGACACCAGTGGGGTGTAAATTCTCACTGCACCCCTCATTACATTCCGTGAGGGGTGTAGTTTCCGAAATGGGGTCACATGTGGGGTTTTGTTTTTTTTGCGTTTGTCAAAACCGCTGTACCAATCAGCCACCCCTGTGCAAATGACCTCAAATGTACATGGTGAACTCTCCCTACTGGGCCTTGTTGTGCGCCCCCAGAGCACTTTGCGCCCACATATGGGGTATCTCCATAGTCGGGAGAAATTGCATTACAAATTTTGGGGGGCTTTTTTCCCCTTTTTCCTCTTGTCAAAATGAAAAGTATAGGGAAACACCAGCATGTTAGTGTAAAAAAATGTATTTTTTTACACTAACATGCTGGTGTACACCCCAACTTCACCTTTTCATAAGGGTGAAAGGAGAAAAAGCCCCCCAAAATTTGTTAGGCAATTTCTCCCGAGTACGGCGAAACCCCATATGTGGCCCTAAACTGTTGCCTTGAAATACGACAGGGCTCCAAAGTCACAGCGCCATGTGCATTTGAGGCCTGAATTAGGGGTGGACATAGGGGTATTCTACGCCAGTGATTCCCAAACAGGGTGTCTCCAGCTGTTGCAAAACTCCCAGCATGCTTGGATAGTCAACGGCTGTCCGGCAATACTGGGAGTTGTTGTTTTGCAACAGCTGGAGGCTCCATTTTGGAAACAGTGGCTTACCAGATGTTTTTCATTTTTATTGGGGAGGGGAGGGGGGCTATGTAGGGATATGTGTATATGTAGTGTTTTTTACTTTTTATTTTATTTTGTGTTGGTGTAGTGTAGTGTTTTTAGGGTACAGTCACACGGGTGGGGGATTACAGCGAGTTTCCCGCTGCGAGTTTGAGCTGCCGCGCAAAATTTGCTGCATCGCAAACTTGCAGCCTGATACCCACTGTAAGCCCCCTGCCCATGTGAATGTACCCTGTACATTCACAGGGGGGGGGACCTCCAGCTGTTGCAAAACTACAACTCCCAGCATGAACAGTCTATCAGTGCATGCTGGTAGTTATAGTTTTGCAACAGATGGAGGCACACGGGTTGGGAAACACTGAGTTAGGAAACAGATAATGTTTCCCAACCAGTGTGCCTCCAGTTGTTGCAAAACCACTACTCCCAAACATTCTCAGGCATGCTGGAAGTAGTAGTTCAGCAACATCTTTAGAGCCAGATGTTGCCAAACTACAACTCCCAGCATGCTTGGAGTTGTAGTTTTGCAACATCTGGAGGACTACAGTTTGCATACCACTAATACAGTGGTTCCCAATCTGTGCCCTTCCAGATGTTGCAAAACTACAACTCCCAGTATGCCAAAACTGTCCAGGCATGCTGGGAGTTGTAGTTCTGCAACACCTGAAGGGCCAGAGGTTACAGAACTACAACTCCCAGAATGCCTGGACAGTAAGGGCATGTTGAGGATGTGTAGTTTTGCAACAGCTGGAAGGGCACAGTGGTCTCCAAACTGTGGACCTCCAGATGTTGCAAAACTGCAACTCCCAGCATGCCCAGACGCCAAGGGCTGTCTGGGCATGCTGGGAGTTGTAGTGTAAGGGGTCCAGATGGAGCAGTCCAGATTGCTTTACGGCGGTCTGGACTGCTGCAAAGGTCCCGCAACGCCGCCGAAGATCCACTCACCTGTCGCCACCGCCGCCGTCTCCCCAGCCGGGATCTGGTTCTTCAGGGACGAGGTAAGTACCGGGGCCAGGATCCAGCACTCCCCCGTCCCCCGCCGCATCCTCCGGTCTTCCTCCCGTTCTCTCCGGACTTCCAGGGGCCGAGCAGGACGGGAGGAGGTAACCACCCCCCCCCCCCCCCCCTCCTGCAATTGGTCGGTTAACTAACCGAAGAATTGCAGGGGATAGGAGGAGGTGGCAGGCTTGCCACCTCGCTCCTATACTTCAGCATGGTCCTGGCTGTCTGTGACAACTGGGATAGTGCAAAATTACCGGGCGGTCGGGTATCAGAGACGCGATCAGCCCGGTATCGCCGCAGATTGCAGGGGAGATTTCCCTCGCGATTTGCGGCAGAAATGGCCCCCCTCGGCGTTTGCCCTGGATGCCTGCTGAAGCATTTCAGCAGGCGTCCGCTTCCGATCTCTGCCCGGCGCGTGGCAGGGACTGGAAACCGCCAGGACGTATGGATACGCTCTGGGTCCTTAAGGCCCAGGGTGTGAGGGCATATCCATACGCACTGGGTTCTGAAGAGGTTAAACAGTATTTGTCTAGAACAGCAGCAGGTGATTATTTATGGCTGTCCTTTCACAGTATGTAGGCACTTTACAGATTAACAGGTACAAGATGGTACACTACTTGGATGTACGTATTCGGTATGCACTGAAGAGGGCAGTAATATGCGCAACTATAGGCGGCAAAAAATCTGTATTTTTTAAAAACACCAGCCGGTGAATACTATTGTTTGGACTTTGATGGTATGGAGCACCTTGACAGATTAACAGGTACTAAATGGTACAATACTTGGATGTATGCACTGATGAGGGCAGTAATATGCGCAACTTTAGGCAGAAAAAACTCTGTATTTCTTAAAAACACCAGCCGGTGAATACTATTGTTTGGACTTTGACGGTATGGAGCACCTTGACAAATTAACAGGTACTAAAATTTACAAACCTTGGATGTACCTATGCAGTATGCACTGATGAGGGCAGTGATGTGTACAACTATACTCAGAAAAAACTCTGTATTTTTGTAAAACACCAGCCGGTGAATACTATTGTTTAGACTTTGATGGTATGGAGCACCTTGACAGATTAACAGGTACTAAATGGTACAATACTTGGACGTACCTATGCACTTATAAGGGCAGTAATATGCGCAACTTTAGGCAGAAAAAACTCAGTATTTCTTAAAAACACCAGCCGGTGAATACTATTGTTTGGACTTTGACGGTATGGAGTACCTTGACAGATTAACAGGTACTAAATTCTACAATACTCGGACGTACCTATGCACTTATAAGGGCAGTAATATGCGCAACTTTAGGCAGAAAAAACTCAGTATTTCTTAAAAACACCAGTCGGTGAATACTATTGTTTTGACTTTGACGGTATGGAGCACCTTGACAGATTAACAGGCACTAAATGGTAAAATACTTGAATGTACCTATGCGGTATGCACTGATGAGGGCAGTAATATGCGCAACTATAGGCAGAAAAAAAATCTGTATTTCTTAACCCCTTAAGGACCGGGGGGTTTTCCGTTTTTGCATTTTCGTTTTTTGCTCCTTGCCTTTAAAAAATCATAACTCTTTCAATTTTGCACCTAAAAATCCATATGATGGCTTATTTTTTGCACCACTAATTCTACTTTGTAATGACATCAGTCATTTTGCCCAAAAATCGACGGTGAAACGGAAAAAATAATAATTGTGCGACAAAATTGAAAAAAAACCCAGTTTTGTAACTTTTGCGGGCTTCCGTTTCTACGTAGTAGATTTTTTGGTAAAAATTACACCTTATCTTTATTCTGTAGGTCCATACGATTAAAATGATACCCTACTTATATAGGTTTGATTTTGTCGGACTTCTGGAAAAAATCATAACTATGCAGGAAAATTAATAAGTTTAAAATTGTCATCTTCTGACCCCTATAACTTTTTTATTTTTTCGTGTATGGGGCGGTATGAGGGCTCATTTTTTGCGCTGTGATCTGAAGTTTTTAACGGTACCATTTTTGCATTGATAGGACTTATTGATCATGAATTTATTCATTTTTAAATGATATAAAAAGTGACCAAAAATGCACTATTTTGGACTTTGGAATTTTTTTGCGCGCACGCCATTGAACGGGCGGTTTAATTAATGATATATTTTTATAATTCGGACATTTCCACACGCGGTGATACCGTATATGTTTATTTTTATTTTTATTTACACTGTGGTTTTTTTTTTATTGGAAAAGGGGGGTGATTCAAACTTTTAATGGGGGAGGAGTTATATGATCTTTATTCACTTTTTTTTTCACTTTTTTTTTGCAGTGTTATAGGTCCCGTAGGGACCTATAACATTGCACACACTGATCTCCTATGCTGATCACTGGTTTCTCATAAGAAACCGGTGATCAGCGATTCTGCCGCATGACTGCTCATGCCTGGATCTCAGGCACTGAGCAGTCATTCGGCGATCGGACAGCGAGGAGGCAGGTAGGGGCCCTCCCGCTGTCCTGTCAGCTGTTCGGGATGCCGCGATTAGCCGCGGCTATCCCGAACAGCCCGAGTGAGCTAGCCGGCAACTTTCACTTTCACTTTTAGCTGCGCGGCTCATCTCTGAGCGCGCGGCTAAAGGGTTAATAGCGCGCGGCACCGCGATCGGCGCTGCGCGCTATTTGAGGTGGGTCCCGGCTTCACTTTGACGCGGGGCCCGCCGTGATATGACGCAGGGTTACTGTGTAACCCCGCGTTATATCAGGAGAGCAGGACCAAGGACGTACCGGTACGTCCTTGGTCCTTAAGGGGTTAAAAACACCAGCCGGTGAATACTATTGTTTGGACTTTGACGGTATGGAGCACCTTGACAGATTAACAGGTACTAAATGGTACAATACTTGGATGTACCTATGCGGTATGCACTGATGAGGGCAATAATATGCGCAACTATACGCATAAAAAATAAGTATTTTTTAAAAACACCAGCCGGGACTTTCAATGTATCTAGACTTGTTACAGATACAGAATAGTAGACTGCTTTGATTTAGGCATGTGTTATGCACGTATGAGGGCAGACAAATGCACTACAGTCCGCTGAAAAAGAACGTATTTGTGAACAGCAGCAGGACCCAACAGTGCAGCACCACAATAAAAAAAATACAGGGATTAAACCCTAAATTGCACTCTGTCACACAATTCTGAGCAGCAGATTATTTCTGGAGCAAAAAAAATACTGAATTGCGCTGAAAAATGAGGTGGTAAGATGGTTGATAAAGTTCAGGCAGCTTGGAGATCTGTATGAGGCAGCTGACAGCTATTTGCCCCTCTCTGCTGCAATGCTCAATAACGTGAATAGGAGGTTTAGCTATCAATGATCCTTCTCAGTGTGAACAGCAAAGCACTCTGCACTCCTGTCTTTCCCCAATGCTGATGTGACTAGCAGTTGCAGTGTAACGCTGTGGTATAAGCTAGTCAGACACACGCAGTCCCGTTCTCTCTATCTAGACGAAATGAAGAGATGCAAGATGGCCGCAGATTATAAAGGGCTGTGACATCACAGGGGTCAATGAATGCTGATAGGCTGCATCTCACGTGTGATTCAGGGTCATCCCGCCTACCTTCATTCCCTCTGCTGGTTCCCGCCCTCCCATAATCCCCTGCCCGATATACTCACACGTGGATCCGCCATTTTAGGTCTCCAATAGCCTGAAGTGCTGTAAAATGAAGTTTAATGAAGCGATTCGCGTGATCAAATCGCGGCGATATTCGCATTCATTGCGAATCGAATTTTTCATGAAATTCGTAACAAATTTGGGTTCGTTTACTTCGATTCGCTCATCTCTAATGGTAACCACTGAGCAGAAATCTTGTGAGATACCTAAGGTTTCTGTTCCAGGCTCTTGTGAAAAGTTGTCAATTTATCCAAAATGTTATTGTTGCTTGTGTAAAAGTCATGTCATGGCATATATATTGCTGAACAGGCTGCGTATGGGTTCAGAGAAAGAAGATGGCACATGCGTATGGGTTCAGAGAAAGAAGATGGCACATGGAAAATTGTAAAAGACATTTCCAGCTTTTAAGCTTCTTGTCATAGGTAGCGCTGCGGGCAGACTTGCTGGCCGCAAGCGCACCCCTGTTTCTGTTGCCGGCGCCGCTGATGTTCGCATCCCGCGATGCGAACGCATGCGAATGCTGGGTCATTCCTCACTTCCTCGCTGCTCTGTCCCCTCTGCTCTCTGTGTCTGCCAGCGCGCACGTCACCTCCTCCGAGGGCGTGCACGCCGGCTCTTTAAGATTTAAAGGGCCAGCACACCAATAATTGGTGTTAACCTGTTTTGACCCTATTTAACCCCACACTTCCTTGGATCTTTGACGGATCTTTGTGCCTTTACTGCCTCAGAGAAAGCGTTCACGTGTGTCTTGCCTTACCATGTATTCTGACCCCATTGCTACGTTTCCTGACCTTGCTCCTGTGCTGCCTGCCTTCTGACCTCTTGCTACATGACCTGACCTTGCTACAGTGCCACCAGCACTGACCTCCTGCCAGTCTTGACTTCATGTTTTCCTCTTCCTCTTGTGCCACGTTATACCTCGGCTGCCTGTGGGGACGAGTCGTATCAGGGGTAGCGACCTGGATGCCTCCTGCCGCAGCAAGTCAATCCCACTTTGCGGCAGGCTCTGGTGAATACCAGCGGAACCTTTGACTCCGCTCCCTGGTATGGCCCACGCCATCATCCTCACTGGTTCAGTGGATCCACTTCACCAAAGCCATGACAGTAAGATCTGGTATGACCTCACTTCCATTGTTGCCCAGCAGTCCCAGAAAATTGCACAACAAGTGAAGCAGTTGAATCAATTGTCCGCGATGATGCTGCAGCTCCTCTCGGCCCTGCAGCAGCAGCAACAGCCATATCCTGTTCCACTGTTTCCATCAGTGTCTGCAGCATCCGTCGGTCACAAACTTCGCCTGTCCCAGCCAACGAAGTATGAAGGAGATCCTAAATTGTGCAGGGGATTTGTGACCCAGTGCTCCATGCATGTTAAACTGATCAGTTCCCGACGGAACGTGCAAATGTGGCCTTCGTGGTTAGTCAGCTCTCTGGTAAGGCTCTGGCCTGGGCCACTCATCTCTGGGACAGAAGCGACCTGATGACTACCAACCTGCAAGCTTTTCTCTCAGAATTTAGCAGCATCTTTGAAGAACCTGCTCAGTCCTCCTAAGCCAAAATGGCGCTTCTGAACCTCCACCAAGGGGATTCCTCTGTTGGTGAGTATGCGGTCAAATTTTGCACCCTGGCTTCTGAGCTAGACTGGAATAATGCAGCCCTTTGTGCCACCTTCAAAAAAGGCCTTTCCAGCAGGGTCAAAGATGCTTTAGCAACACAGGATCCTCCTTCTACCCTGAGTGTACTTATTCTCCTGTCTACTCGTATTGATGTTTGCTTCGCCGAGAGGCAAAAAGAACTTTGTCTCGAGCGCGAACCTGCTCGTACTCATCGTTTTCCCCATCTGGCACCAGTGTTCCAGTGGACTCCTCTGTCCCCTGCCATACCTCCTGCTGAAGAAGCTATGCAAGTGGACTGCGCTCACCTGTCACAGCATGAAAGGTCCCGCCACGCGAGGAAAACCTTTGCCTCTATTGTGCCAATCTGGAAAATTTCCTCAGAGACTGTCCTCTTCGTCCTTCCCGTCCGGGAAACGCACGCACCTAGGGCACATTGGAGAGGCATCCCTAGGTGAGAATATCTCCTCTCCTCTTTTGTCCAAATCTTCACCTCTTCTGGAACTCCATGTCATGCCTCAGCTTTCTTGGACTCTGGTTCAGCAGGGAATTTCATTAATGCATCCCTGGTCCACAAGCATCGGCTCCCAGTGACATGGCTCATCAAACCCCTGTACAATTCATCCATCAACGATGAAAGTTTGAACTACACGGTACAATACCGCATTTATCCTTTGGCTATGCACGTGGGAGTTTTACACAAAGAGAAGATCATGTTCTACTCTTCGCCCTTGCATTGACTACCAAGGCCTAAATAAAATTACCATCAAGAACCAGTATCCTCTACCTCTGATTTCTGAGCCCTTCAACTGTCTGTGGGGTGCCAAGGTCTTCACCAAATTGGATCAGTGAGAAGCATGTAATTTAATCAGGATTCGTGAAGGAGACGAATGGAAGATGGCTTTTAATACACGTGATGGGCACTTTGAGTAGTTAGTGATGCCGTTTGGACTCTGTAACGCCCCGGCTGTCTTCAAGGAATTTGCTAATTACATCTTCCGGGATCTTCTCTACACTTGTGTCATGGTCTATTAGGATGACATCTTGATCTTCTCTCCCAATTTGGACTCATGTGCGCCAGGTCTTACGACACCTATGGAATAATCATCTTTATGCCAAACTCTCGAAATGCCTCTTTGAGAAGATGAGTCTTCCGTTCCTAGGTTACATTGTCTCCAGCCAAGGCCTCTAGATGGATGCAGTAAAGTTGTCTTCTGTACTCAATTGACCACGTCCTTCTGGCCTACGGGCCATACAACATTTTCTTGGATTTGCCAATTATTATAGACAGTTCATTCCACATTTCTCCTCCTTTATTGCTCCGATTGTGGCTCTCACCATGAAAAACTTGGTGTATTCCCAAGTCCTTGTCCCCATTTGTGGATGCCTCATCAGTAGCAGCCGGCACCATCTTAACTCAAAAGACCTCCAGGGATAAAACGGTGATATGCGGCTTCTTTTCTAAGACATTCTCGCCTGCTGAGAGGAACTATTTGAGATCAGGAACTTATTGGAGATCAGGAACTCTTGGTCATTTAGCTTGCCTTAGAAGAGTGGCGTCACTTACTGGAAGGATCTACTCATCCTGTCAGTATCTACACAGACCATAAAAATCTTTTATATCTTCAGTCCACTCAGTGTCTGAACCACCGGGAGGCCAGATGGTCTCTTTTCTTTTCCTGGTTTAATTTCTTTATTCATTTTTGTCCTGCGGACAAGAATGTCAGAGCTGATGCTCTCTCTAGAGCTTCGGATGTTAAAGGACTCCTGGACTCCTTGGCATATTGTGCCTCCTGGGCAAATGATAGCAGCGCCTGTTAATCCTCAGCAGGGAAGTCCTTTGTGCCTCCTCGTCTTAGACGCAAAGTATTGTACTGGGGCCATTCTTCTTTACTAACCGGGCATACTGGTGTACGGAAGTCCATTCAATTAATTACCCGACATTACTGGTGCCCGAACCTGGAGTGCGATGTCACTGATTTTGTACGTTCCTGTATGACCTGTGCCCGGGACAAGACTCCTAGGCTCAAGCCTGCAGGTATTTTACTTCCTTTGCCTATCCCGGAGACCCCATGGTCTCACATTGCTATGGACTTTATCACAGATCTGCCACCCTCCTGTAACAACACGGTCATTTGGGTGGTTGTTGATCATTTGGCTCATTTTGTACCGTTCCCTGGACTTTCTTCAGCTCCACAGCTGGTGGATCAATTTCTTTGACATTTTTTTCATCTACATGGCCTACCGTCTCACATTGTCTCTGATCGTGGGGTTCAATTTGTTTCCAAATTCTGGCGGGCTCTCTGCTCCCGCCTCAAGATCAAGCTTGACTTCTCTTCTGCATACCACCCCCAGTCCAACGGTCAGGTAGAGAGGGTGAACCAATTCTCAGAGATTATCTTCGTCATTTTGTTTCAGCTCGGCAAGACGATGGGGTCAACGTGCTTCCTTGGGCAACATTTTCGTATAACCAACAGGACTCTGAAGCTACTAAAACTTCCCCGTTCTTAAAGGGGTTCTCCGGTGCTTAGACATCTTATCCCCTATCCAAAGGATAGGGGATAAGATGCCTGATCGCGGGAGTCCTGCCGCTGGGGACCCCCGCGATCTTGCACACAGCACCCCGTTTGTAATCAGTCCCTGGAGCGTGTTTGCTCCAGGTCTGATTACTTTCGATCACGGGGTCGGCGGCGTGTGACATCCCGCCTCCGCCCCGTGTAAACTCACGCTCTGCCCCTCAATGCAAGTCTATGGGAGGGGGCGTGACAGCTATCATGCCCCTCCCGTAGGCTTACATTGAGGGGAGGAGCGTGATGGCACACGGGGCAGAGGCGTGACGTCACACGCCGTCAGCCCTGTGGTCGCCGGTAATCAGACCCGGAGCAAACACGCTCCGGGGACTGATTATAAACGGGGTGCCGCATGCAAGATCACGGGGGTCCCCAGCGGCGCGACCCCCATGATCAAGCATCTTATCCCCTATCCTTTGGATAGGGGATAAGATGTCTAAGCACCGGAGAACCCCTTTAATCGTCTATGGCTGTCACCCTCGTCCTCTTCCTCTACCTGTTCCTTCTGAAGTACCTGCAGTGGATATTTTGCTACGAGACTTTATATCTGGCAAAAAACTCAACTCTTTAATTCTTGCTTCCACCCGCATGAAATGACAAGAAGAGAAGACTTTCTCCGATCTTTTCACATGTTGACAAAGTCTGGTTATCTGCCAAGTATATTCGTTTTAAGATTCACAGCTACAAATTGGGTCCCCGCTTCCTGGGCCCTTTCAAGGTCATGCAACGCTTATATCCTGTGTCTTACAAACTTCACCTGCCTCCATTTCTGCTCATCCAGAACTCATTTAACGTCTCTCTTATCAAGCCCCTTATCCTTAATCGTTTATCTCGTAGACATGTCTCTTCCACTCCTGTTTCTGGTTCCTCTGACATCTTTGATTTTCACCACCAAGATCGTCAGAGGAAAATGCTTCTTCTTGGTGGATTGGAAGGGGTTCGGGCCTGAAAAAATATCTTGGAAACCTGAAGAGAACATCCTGGACTAAGGTCTGGTTCGTCGGTTCCTGCGGCCCAAAAAAGGGGGAGACCTAAGGGGGGTACTGTCATAGGTAGCGCTGCGGGCAGACTTGCTGGCCGCAAGCTTACCCCTGTTTCTGTTGCCGGCGCCACTGCGGTTCGCATCCTGCAATGCGAATACATGCAACCACCTGGTCATCCCTCACCTCCTCACTGCTCTGTACCCTCCGCTCTCCGTGTCTGCCGGCATGCGTGCCCCCACCTTGGGTGCGCGTGCACCTGCTCTTTAAGATTTATAGGGCCAGCGCACCATTAATTGGTGTTAACCTGTTTTGACCCTATTTAACCCCCCATCTTTGCCGTATCTTTGTTCCTTTACTGCCTCAGAGAAAGCGTTCACTTGTGTCTTGCCTTACCGTATATTCTGATCCCATTGCTACGTGTCCTGACCTTGCTCCTGTGCCGCCTGCCTTCTGACCTCTTGCTATGTGACCTGACCTTGCTACAGTGCTGCCAGCCCTGAACTCCTGCCAGTCTTGACTTTGTGTTTACCTCTTCCTCTTGTGCCATGTTACACCTCGGCTGCCTGTGGGGACAAGTCGTATCAGGGGTAGCGACCTAGGTGCCGCCTGCCGCAGCAAGTCCATCCTGCTTTGCGGTGTGAATACCAGTGGCACCATAGACTCCGCTTCCTGGTATGACCCACACCATCATCCTCACAGGTTCAGTGGATCCACTTCACCAGAGCCGTAACACTTCTAAAACATGGACACATCCTCTTAAAGCAATATTCCGACTGGAAGGAATGGAAAACAATTTAATTTTTTTTAAATCAACTGGTGCCAGAACGTTAAACAGATTTGTAAATTACTTCTATTTAAAAATCGTAATCCTTCCAGTATCAGCTGCTGTATGCTACAGAGGAAGTTCTTTTCTTTTTTAATTTATTTTCTGTCTGACCACAGTGCTCTCTGCTGACACCTCTGTCCATGTCAGGAACTGTCCAGCAGGCATAAACTCTAAAACAGAAAAGAGGCAGAGCTTCCCATGGGGTGGTATTGCTGGGTTCTAGGTGTGTTTGTGTTGGAACAAATATATCAAAAATTGCTCACCTTAGATCGTTGTATAAGGACCACAGATCCTGTGTCCGTCGGTATCCAGGGGAGTGGTGCTGCTTTTCCGGGGTCGGTGTGGAGGAAACTCCAAGCCCATGGTAATGTGGAGAGAGAGCTGTAAAACTGAAAACCGGAAAAATAGCGCAATCCACTTAGATGTTGGTTTCAGATAAACATCTTCTTTATTAAAGCCAAATCACAACGCATTTCGAGGCTTGCACATGTCTCTTCCTCAGGTAAAAAAAAAAACAGGCTTACATCAAGATATAAGCCTGTTTTTTTACTTGAGAAAGAGGCATGTGCAAGCCTCGAAACGCGTTGTGATTTGACTTTAATAAAGAAGATTTTATTTGAAACCAACATCGAAATGGATTGCGCTATTATTCCGGTTTTCTGTTTTTTCTGCTCTCTCTCCACAGGAACTGTCGAGAGCAGGATAGGTTTGCTATGGGAATTTTCTAATGCTCTGGACAGTTCCTGACATAGACAGAAGTGTCAGCAGAGAACACTGTGGTCAGACAGAACATAAATGCTAAAAAATTACTTCCTCTGTAGCATGCAGCAGCTGATAAGTACTAGAAGGATTAATATTTTTAAATAAAAGTAATTTACAAATCTGTTTAACTTTCTGACACCAGTTGATATAAAAAAACATTGTTTTCCACCTAAGTATCCCCTTTAACAAACCTCCCCATAATCCCCAGGATAGCGTCCCAATACTTTTTTGCCCCACTGTATGTGGGTCCCTGGAGGTCTATGAAGTGATAATATCATGGCACAGCAGACAAACTGATTCGGTTACAGGCTTTTAACTTACTAAAATAATGGTAGCACAATATGAGCCATTTTATAACGGTAGGGGGAAGGGGATTTACTCCTGTTTTCTGGAGTAAAAAGGTTGCAATATTTTGTTTAAAGCTCATTTGTGCAAAAGCATGCAACTTTTTGGCAGTTTTACACCATGCTCACCACTTTATAAAAAGTGGGCAAGGCTTAGTGTAAAGGAGACATGACTTCCCACAGTCCAGCACATTTACTCTAATTTATGCCAGAAGATGGCATGTATTATAGCAGAAATCTCTGCCAGGACATAGCTCACATATATCTCATTTATAGTGCATGGTCAGTCACCAATGTGTTAGATTTATTAAGAGGCTGGTTCCTCTTAATAAAATAGGCACATCTTGTGCTACCCCGCACTTCCTTAAGATTGGCATGCAGGGCTCCCATCAGGGGTGGGGGGTACAGCCATTACCCCAGTAAGAAGCCAGAGCCCAGTGACTTACAACCGCCAGGCTTGGACTCCAGTGGTCAGCGCTTTAGCTCTGCCCCACTACTGAAGATAAAGATTCCTACCTCCACTGGGGCCCCTGTAGGTAGCGTAGTGGATGTGTCATGCACAGGCACATTCTCTACCCTCCTCATGACCCCTTGGGCACTGACATGAGCTGATGTGATGTCACCCAGAGCAGTGCTGGAGGATGAAGAGCCTAGGATGTCTGGACCCTCCTGTTTTCACCTTCCTGGTTTGTAGAGGTCCGACTGTCTGGGAGAAGGGTAACTTGTACCCTGTGCACGACTTCTCCTTCAATCTAGGGTTGGGACCCCGGACCAGAAACTCAGTGGAGACCTAAAGCTTGTAAGGCTTAGCTTGAGGTGCGGCCCTTCTAAAATACATCTATAGGGGACCGCAAGAATGGAGGGGGCCCTACAACCTTATATGGGGCAAGCTGGTATAGGGAGGGCCCTAAAACTGTCTAGGATGTAAACTGACACAGAGAAGGCATGCAACAATTATGGGATCCCAAAATGGGCCTGCAATTATATGGGGGCACAAAGTGGGCACTCTTACTGTGTAAAATGTTTGTCTGGAAGATTCTGTAGAGATAAGGGGTTGGAAGAAATCACCATGACTTTGGATGGAGAAGAAATAGGAAAGTGAACAACTCCAATTAGAAAAGACATCACCTAAGAGCCACCAGATATAATTGTGTATGATCACTTATATGGTCTGCAGAGCCTGTGCAGAGTTGATATCTACCACTATAACGTCACCATATGGTGATGGAAATATTTTCTCCTTGTATACTGGTATTATTGGTAATATTGGTCTCAGTGTATAGGATTTGGTCAGTAACAGTATGATGGTAATATGTAGGATGGTAATATTTCCTCCTTGTTTACTGGTATTATTGGTAATATTGGTCTCAGTACAGAGGATTTGGTCAGTAACAGTATGATGGTAATATGCATATTTCCTTCTTATACCAAGGTAAAAAAAAATTGGAGCGGGCCCTGGGGCAGACCTTTAATATATTACCCCTATGCCTACAAAAGATAACCTATGAGAAAATGTTGTCTCTCTTCTAGGAGTTACATTAAACAAGACACATAAAGAAAGTTTTACTAACCATAAAAATAAAACAAAGCTTTTTCCAACAGCGAAGATAATCATGTTATAGATAAATTAGCATTTAGTTTAACAGACATGTAGCCTGATTATGTTTGCATGCAAAACAACTCATTGGCACCCTGCACATAACCATATCTAAACGCTCAAGTGTAAACGGCTGTGTTATATTGTCTAGAAAATATATTTAGATGTTACAGTGGCTGGCTGTATTTGCATAAATAATACATTAAAAATAAAAATAATTTAAGGGCATTGACTTGGGAATGAATAAGTTGCGAATACCTTAAACTGGCCGTTATGCAAAGTAGTTAACATCGCAACTGGAGTTAACAATTATGTTGTTGGAGAGCTGCCAAGTGTTTTCTGGAGCATACGGCTGATGTTGAGTCTGTTGATTGGTATGGTTAAGGGTTAGAATGGCAAAGGTTGGAAAAGTGCTTTAATGAGCAAATATTTCAATGAGGCCATTGTCAAAACTTAATCAGATGCATAGTAATGTAGTCCATATAGTCAGAAAAGGCCAATGTATGAAAAAACATTCTTTACCTGAAATGCATCTACACATAATTGTAAAAAAAATATATGGACCAAGAAAAAGAATAGAATGATTAAGGATTTCCTCACATGGTTCGATGCATGCAATTTGAAAATACAAATCCCACACATTTTTGAAAACATTTTATAATATCTTTACACTGAAAAAAAGGATACTCTGCTACAATGAAAAGCAGTGAGTGTACAGCCTGTACAACAGTGTTTAATGTTGCTGTCCCTTCAAAATAACACAACACACAGCCAGTAATGTCTACACCCTGGCAACAAAAGTGAGTACACCCCTAAAAGTGAGTACACCCCTCCCACCAACATGCTTAATTGTAGGTAGGACATACTTGTCTTTGGATCCCTCCCCTGGTTGCCGCCACACGCTCTTGACACTATCTGAACCAAAAAAGTGTATCTTGGTCTCATTGGACCACAGGACATTGTTCTAGTAATCCATGTCCTTAGTCTGCTTGTCTTCAGTAAACTGTGTACAGGCTTTCTTTCATCATCTTTAGAAGAGGCTTCCTTCTGGGATAGCAGTCATGCAGACCAATTTAATAAAGTGTGCAGTGCAGTGTATTCTCTGAACACTGACACACACACCCACTAACCTCTGCAGCAATGCTGGCAGCACTCATATGTTTATATCCCAAAAACAACCTCTGGATATGGTGCTGAGCATATGCACTCAACTTCTTAGTGAGGCCTATTCTGAGTGGAACCTATCCTGTACAACTGCTGTATGGTTTTGCACACTGGGCAGCAGCTAAGTTTCAGTGTCTTGGTAATCTTATAGCCCAGGTCATCTTCGTGAAGACTAACAATTCCTATCTTCAAATCCTCAGAGAGTTATTTGCCATGAGGTGCCGTGTTAAACATCCAGTGACCAGTATTATAGAGTGTGATAGTACTAACACCAAATTTAAGACCCCTACTCCCCATTCTCACCTGAGACCTTGTAACATTAAAGTGTACCTGTCGTGAAAAAAAACTTTTTATATAATGTAGATAATACCATTTTATGTATATTTGTTATATACATTGGTTAAAAAATGTGTATATTTTGGGGGAGATTTATCAAAACCTGTCCAGAGGAAAAGTTGCCCAGTTGCCCATAACAACCAATCAGATCACTTCTTTCCTTTTTAACAAGGACTCTGAAAATGAAAGTAGTAATCTGATTGGTTGCTATGGGCAACTGGGCAACTTTTCCTTTGCACAGGTTTTGATAAATCTCCCCCTTTGTCCCTACAGCTATTGTTTGTGTGTCTCTATGAGGAGTCCAAATACAGGAAGTGTGGGTGGACAAGCAGGGCTCTGTGCACTTAGGACAAGCAGGGCTCTGTGCACTGAGGCTCTATGACACGCCCCTGGCTCACACAGCAAGATGGTTGGCAAGCCAGGAGCCTGCACAGAGCCCTGCTTCTCCTGCCCTCACTTCCTGTATTTAAACTCCTTATAGACACATACAGGCAATAGCTGCAGGGACAGCATTTTTTCACCAAAAAATTAAAAAAAGATTTCATCAATGTACAGTATATTAAAAATATACATATAATGGTATTATCTACATTATATCAAAGGTTTTTGTTGGCAACAGGTACACTTTAACGATTTACATGACACTGGGGAGGGAAAATGTTTGGGAACGGTTCCTGCAGTGCTGGTTCCTCCTCTGCTGCTGTGGCTGGTGTGGCCCATGGGGTGCAGAACATACTCTTGCTACTACTTACATGGTAAGCATGCTCACTCCTAGTCTTTCTCCCACATATCTGTGCTCAGCAGCACCTATTTTAGGCTGTGCTGCCCACTCACCTGTAATATTATTTAGTGTCCAGATCAAAGGTGTGCTGTATTTCTGATACTGATATACGTGTATGACCCTTACATGCTTCTCCTGACTTTGCTTTTGTCTGGCCTCTGTGTGCTATACCAACTCTCCTGTGCCTAACCCTAATAGCTGATCACAAACCTGGATCAACTGTCACAACTCTTCTGCCTGTTCCATAATAGGCTGTCTAGCCACCTGCCTGCTACAACCTATGCCTGGGTCGTGCCTACAACTTGCCTTTACTGATCCCATGTTGCCTTACACTGATGTCTCCTGGGTGCTTATTAACTCATAGACCAACTAACAAGGTGGTCCAAAAATACCCTTTTAAATTCCCACACCACTTAAAATAGTGTACTTTATTAATAACTCACGCACCAAGTGACTTAAAAACACAGGATTAGCCCTACATTGTCATGAGTATATGTCAGGAATATATTGTACAAGCCGCCACTCTGTAGGGTTATAATTGTGTCTTACATGTACTATCCCAGCGTCTGCAGTACGCTAGGACATGCCTGGCTATCTTGCTATTTAAAACTTGAAAAGCTCAGGTCCCCCTCGACAGTTTCGCCACTCCGTGGCTTTATCAAGAGGTCCGGGACTGAACGCCAAAATCGCGAGCAGGGGTTCAAAAAACCTCGCCTGGTGATGTCACTATAGGGATTACTGACTTAAACAGCCAATCGGGTAACAGTATTTCCGATTCGGCCAATCGGCATATATCCCTGTATGATGGGCACATTCCTCTGCCCATCCTCTATCAGGGCTATTGGCCAATCAGGATGTGCTGATGGGAGGGCTCTTTCTCTATTGGTTTACTTACCATCAGCCAGGATGCGCATCTAATCGTGCGCGAACATTTAGCGCATTTGCTAACACGCCACCATCACTGCGCATATCTGCGCGTATTAAGGTGCGCTGTCCTTAATGCCAATTAGGACAGTGCGCAGGACTCCCGCACGTATATTATCATTTTGCGCTGCCACGATTGCTCATACCGGCGCACATCAAGGTGCGTGAAAACTTAGTCCCTCGTATCCTTAAGGTTTGCATAATCTATGCATACAAAGGCATACGGTGAGTTAACCTGCGCACACCAAGGTGCGCGAAAACTTAGTCCCTCGTATCATTAAGGTTTGCATGAACTATGCATACAAGGCATAAGATGAATTAACCCTTTTCTTTACTCTTGGAAGTAATTCTCCCACCATGAATGTATCATATCTTTTATATAATGTTACCTATACATGATCCTATCTGTCACTGTCTAAACCCACACTTAGGACATCATTTGTATACATTGTTTATTAATATCAGTTAACTATTACTGGATCATTAATCGTCTATAGATTTGTACAACCCTTTTTAAGTCACTTGGTGTGTGAGTTATTAATAAAGTACGCTATTTTAAGTGGTGTGGGAATTAAAAAGGGTATTTTTGGACCACCTTGTTAGTTGGTGTATGAGTTAATAAGGAATTAAATTAACCCTCCACACACTGGTCTCGCTGGTGTGTAGGTTCTGGGTGCTTAGACTTTGCTCATATCAGCATGACATTAACCCAAATCGGTTGGGTAGCTCAGAAATTCCACACTTTGTTATACATGGTACAGAAGTCTAGACTGATAGTTTATTGGTTAAATCATCCTATTTGGGCACTCACCTCTATTTTTCCAGCCTTCTGGCTGCTGATCACTATGAGGTATCACACAGTAGAGCCCTGCATGGGACTAGTTTTTCAATCCCGCTCCCAATTTTTTTTTTGACCAATCCCGCCCGCTCCCGCTAAAATGTTTGTCCAATCTTGCCAGCTCCCGCTGAAATGTTTGTCCAATCCCGCCTGCTCCCGCTAACATAGGAATGGACAGACACTAGGGTGCAATGCTCTGCACATACTCCCCATGTATAGCAGTGTGTGTAGTACACACACTGTTATACATGGTGGTATGTGCAGAGCATTGTACTCTAGTGTATGTACAGATGTGATAGCAGTGACTGTGCAGACTCAGAGGCCCTGGGTCACTTACCGATGCAAGGCTTGCACATACCAGGCCTACGGGGATGTACGGGGCTCATTTTTTGCGCCCTGGTCTGTAGTTTTTATACGTAGAATTTTTGTTTTAATGGGACTTTTTGATCGCTTTTTATAATTTTTTATGGCATTTGAAGTGACCAAAAATGCACAATTTTTTTTCATGTACGCCATCGACTGTGCAATTAAATTAACATTATTTTTAATAGTTCAGACATTTACGCATGCAGCAATACCACATACTTTTTCTTATTTTATTTTTTTACATTATTTTAGTTAAAAATTAAAGGATTAAAGCTTTTATTAGGGAAAGGGGTTCATTTTTTTATTTTTTTACACTTTTTACTTTTTAGTATAGCTCCCATAAGGTATGTGCAGACTGCAGAACATTGCACTCTAAAGTCTGTAGAAGACCCTAGGGTGCAATGCTCTGCAGTCTGCACGTACCCCCCATGAGTAAAGCAGTGTGTATGTACATTCCTATACAGGAGAGGGTATGTGCAGAGCATTGCACCCTAGTACAGACTAGGGAGCAATGCTCTGCACATTCCCCCCACCTATATAGGAATGTACACACACATGGGAGGGTATGTGCAGACTGGAGAGCATTGCGCCCTAAGGTCTGTAGAAGACTCTAGGGTGCAATGCTCTGTCTGCAATCTGCACATACCCCAATGTGTATAGCAGTGCTGTTTAGGGTATTTAGGGTGTGCTATTTAGGGTGTGGTTCCCTTCCTCCTGGAGGTCTAGGGGAGGTGCAGAGGTGGCTCTCCCATTAGGCGAGTTAGGCAGCTACCTAAGACCTCGCGCTCGAGGAAGCCCCACAGCCGCCTAACTCACCCCCTGAGTGAGTGGCGATTCGTACAATGTACACATCGCCACTTTGCAGAGCCTCCGGTCCGGGACACATTTAACTATAGGAGATAGGAGCATCTTACGAATGCACCTATAGTTAAATGTGGCGCTTGGCTGCTTTGACAGAGCGAAAAGCCATCCGCTCCTCACTCTGTTAATCACTCTTGTGGCCACCCACATTACATAGGCAACCACAAAAGGCACAGTGTCCTTCCTCTGCGCTTCGGCACAAGAGAGACATCACGATGTGCCAAAGCACAGAGCGTAAGAAAAGACAGAAGAGGCCATACTGTGGACTACGGGAGCGAGGTGACTAGGTGAATATTTTTATTTGTTGTTTTTTTCTTTCTTGCTATATCAAGAGGGGGTTGCCATTCTAATACCCCCTAAAGGGGCTGCTTCTTTTACTACCTAACAGAGGCTGGGGTTGCTAATTTTACTACCTAAAGGGGCTGGGGCTGCTGCTGCTTCTACTTTAGCTACCCAAAGGGGGCCACTGCTGCTACATTTAGTACCTAAATGGGGCCACTGCTGCTAGTATTTGTATTACCTAGACGGGGCCACTGCTGCTACTTTTACTGCTTAATGAAGACTGCTGCTGCTACTTTTACTGCCTAAAGGGGAATGTTTCTGTTACTACTATCTAGAGGGGGCTGCTGCTACTACTATATGCAGGGGGGGCTGTTACTACTATAAATGGGAGGACTGCAAGTATATACAGGGGGCTACTTTCTACATGGTGACCAACCTACTCGGAGTAAGCCCTATCTTTATGGGGTTGCTACTGCCTACAGGGGGACTTACCTAAAGGTGGAACCTACCTACTCGGGGCATCTGTGTAATGGGGGAAAGTGAAGGAACCTGTCTACCTTCTGGAGCTAACTAACTACCTAATGGGGAGACCAACCTACTCTTCACCTAACTCAATTATCTACCCATTCTACTATGTGGGACACTAAGGGGATTAGTATTACTGTATAGAGCTCTATAGGTGATGGAAAAGTGCGGAACTGAAAATGTTTGTCTGGCAGGTTTGAGACAAGTTGTGGCTGGAAGAAATCGTCATGACGGTCTGGGCTGGATAGAGAAGAAAGAAGAAAGAGAATTACTCCAATTAAAGAAGACATCAACTTCAAGTCACCTGTAACTTTTTTTTATTATTTGACTATGCTACAGGGGCTGTAAAGTTAGTGTAGTTCATAATATAGTGTCTATACCTGTGTGTGATGGTTTTCTCACAATTCTTATGTGATTTTCACCCCAGTATTTATTCTTAACAGCATACAAAATTACTGTTGTCTCAGATTTTTCCCAGGTTGCAATGCGGCCAAGATCTGACTCACTAGTCACTAGCTGATGACAGGGAGCCTGTCTTCTTCAATGGGTGGAGGGATCGCTTGGTGGGAGAGAGATCAATCTGCAACTAATGCAACAGCTGTAGGCACCCTGATTGAAAACCACAGGTCTTTTGAATGGATGTGGCTCATTTATGTTTCAATGGGTGGGGTGGCTGATGTGTGGTAGGGAGGAAAATGGATGGAATTATGGGATTTGTAGTCAAAAAAAGAAAACGCAAACAGGAAATACCAGTTCACAAAAAAGCTAGCCACAGTGTTATGGTAATCTCACAACATAGCCAGAAGTTCTCCCTTATGTGAATCTCTATATGTCAAATGATTATGAAGATATCTAGCAGGTACCGACTCATCTGATCAAGTTGTGCTATGTCCAGCACAACTCGTACTGAAGCATATGTTAATATAGCAAGCTCCTGCTGCTGCACCTTCCCCAATCCATGCTCACTGGCATATAGCAATAAAAAAAACTCCAACACCTCCTTCTTTGGGGATACAGGGCTCCACTGATAGTACAGACCAGGAGAAAGTGATGGTAAAATCCTATTTTATTTGGGGCCTATACAGCATAATATGTTTCAAAGCTGGACCGGCTCCTTCTTCAAGCATATAGTTATAGATTTTCAATCTAAATAACTGGGCTGTGCTTGGTCTTGGTCACATCTCCACTGTAAATAGGAAAAAAGGGACCCCCATACTCTGCATCTGCGGAGCTCCCAGGGGTCAGAATGCCACAAAAGGACATTCATGGAATCAATTATGTAAGGTCTGAGTGCTGGAATCTCTGTCATTCACAACTGTAGTGAAATCATTAATTTCCATATTTCCCATTTACAAAAAAATGAAAAAGTAGCCTTTAAAAATAATCAAAGGCTCCATAATGTGACTAATAAAAAACAACCTAATGAACACTTTGTGACCCTGGGGTACTGACATGACAGCATGCAATATATTATTCCTTGCACTTTTGCCAGGCCACCTATATCCCCAGACTGCTAAAAGACATAAACCCTTTTGCTTCTATATATTCAAATCAGTCGTTTTATTTATTTAAAATCTTAGCACAGGGAACAAAAATCAATATGGCTTTGATGAGATTTGTGGCATTTCATGCCAAATAAATAAAGCAAATAAAGCTCATGCACATTCACAGGTTACTAATGATTTTATATATCTACTGCAGCAAATATAACTTCTTAATGGCCTATGCATCTAATAGAGTGCACAGCCTTCATCAGATAATATATACTGGATAAACCAGCAATATTCTACAAATAAATATAATGGCAATCTCAGCAGCAGTAAGATAGAACATGTCTTTTTGTTCTGGTCGGGGAAGATGGTGTACTCATTGGCCCTCATTTATTATTGTCGGGTTGTGCACCAGATTCCGGCGCATTGTGCCAGAAATTCTGTCTGCGCCAGAATTGAAGAAACCCAGACTAACTCTCCATTTTGCTAAGAAAACCCGAAAAAGGGCGTGACCGCTGGGGAAAGGGGCGTGGTCCTGACATTTTCACAAAAACCCAACATATTTACTAAGGTTTCCACAGAAAATGTGGTGGATTTGAGCTGAAGAAAACCCTACAGATCAGAGCTTGTGTAAAAAATGAAAAGTGTAGGGAAAGTGGAAAATATAGGGAAATACTGTGGAAAATACATTGTAGGGAATTAAAACCCTGATTATTCTGATTTGAGATAATTTTTCGTGACATATTCTACTTTATTTTAGCGGAAAATTTTCTTCGTTACTTGCATCCTTTCTTGGTGAAAAATCCCCAAATTTTATGAAAATTTTGAAAATTTAGCATTTTTCTAACTTTGAAGCTCTCTGCTTGTAAGGAAAATGGATATTCCAAATTAATTTTATGTTAATTCACAAATACAATATGTCTACTTTATGTTGGCATCATAAAATGGACATATTTTTACTTTTTGAAAATTTTAGAGGGCTTCAAAGTATAGCAGCAATTTTCATGAAAATTGCAAAATCTGAAGGGACAGATGTTACAGAACTACAACTCCCAGCATGCCTGGGCAGTCTAGGCATGCTGAGAGTTGTGGTTTTGCAACATCTGGAGGGCTACCGTTTGGGCACCACTGGAATAGTGGTCTCCAAACTGTGACCCCCCAGATGTTGCAAAACTACAACTCCCAGCATGTAAAAATAAGCACATTTGGTATCACTTTGTGCGAAAATGTCCAAACTATAAAAATATAATGTTATGATCGTGTTCTTGAGGTATACCATGTGTATCATGATAGGCTGGTCCTTAACACACCTCAGGCCACTCTGCTGTCACTACTGCCAAGCTCTCTGGCCAGTGCCAAAAGGGGGATTTAACACTTTGTTTTGGCTGCTGCTCGCCTTGTCATTCCGCACCATTGAAAGATATGGGACCTTCCATCTATGGCGGAATGGATAAGTGAACTTACAGAGATTGGATGCAAGGAGGAGATTGTGGCTGTGGCGCATGGCTGGTCTGGTAATTATGGTTTCTTTATTGATGCGCTTCTTTGTCATCTGGTGCTGAACCTCGCCATCTGTACCCCTGCCCATTTCTTATTGCTCTTTCCTCTTTTTATGGTTTTCTGGATTAGGGATTAGAATTTATTTTCCTCTGTCCTCCCTTCCCCAACCCCCCTCTCTTTTTTTTTTTCTCTCTTTATTTTGCCCTTTTCCTTTCTTCTTTCCTTCTTCCCACCTTGTTCTCTAATAGGGACATTTATCAATGTTTGCTTTGGTAAGCGAGTTCTGTGGTAATTATTATTTTTGTGCTTTGGTTTTGCTTATGTGTGAAATATTTATCATACTATCACAGGGGGGTTGATAAATTTGGCTCACATAAGCAAAAAACTATTTAAAAAAATGTCTTCTCATTTCAGATCCGTGTATGCAGAGGACTACTTTGCATTCGCTGAACTACGATGATGACCAGCATTCTTTTCATTTAATATTAATAAAATGGTTACCAAGGGCTTGTGGGGAAGTGTTTTTTGGAATAAAAGTTTTTTAAACATGTTGTGTTTTTTTATTATTTACTTTACAGGCTTAGTAGTGGAAGCCGTCTTATAGACGGAGTTCATTACTAAGCTGGAGTTTAGCAATATCCTGAAAAACAGCTAGTGCTAACCCCTATTTATTACCCCGGTACCAGAAAGAGCCGGAAACCAACAGGCCCGGAGTGTCAAAAATGGCGCTCCTGGGCCTAGGCGGTAACAGGCTGGCATTATTTAGGCCAGTAACAATGGTCCTCGCCCACCCTGGTAATGTCAGGCTGTTGCTGCTTGGTTGATATCTGGCTGAGAATGGAAATATGGGTAACCCCACACGTTTTGCATAAATAATTAAATAGTAATCTTTTTTTTTTTTATGTGGGGTTCCCCCTATTTTTATTCTCAGCCAGATGCCAACCAAGCAGCAACAGCGACTTTTTGTGCCACTTTTGTAAGCAAGAAAAAAAATCCCTTGATAAATCTCCCTCCATATACTTTTCTTTCTCTTTACACTTTCTCCTGTGGATTAGTGTTAATGATCTCAAACAGTGAACGGCACAGACATTAAAAAAATGACAAAGCCCAAAATTGATGATTTTTGGTAACATCACATTACAGAAAAAATTGAATAGAAAGTGATCAAAAAGTCATATATACGCAGATCACATAGCAACCTTGGATAATTTTAAACATACTCATTTTTCTTAAAGCAGTATATACAGTAGCAGTATAAAAGCAGTATAATATAATAGTAGAAAAGCATATGAAGATGGGTATCATTTTATTTGTATTGACCCACAGAATAAAGAGAACATGTCAGTTTAACCGTAAAATACACTGCAATAAAACGAAACCTCCAAAATATGCAAAATTGCATTTTTCTTTGCACAACAAATAGTATTTTGGGGGTTTTGCCATATGTTTTACGGTAGAATAAAAGCTTTTGTTACAAAGTACAATTAGTTGTGCAAAAAAAAAAAAAGTCCTCAAATGCAATGTGGATGAAAAAAAAAGAGTGATAAATCTTACAAGACAAGGAGGATTAAAATGAAAAATGCTAAAATGGAAATCGCCTGTGTGCTCAAGGCCAAAAAAAGTGTCCTTAAGGGGTTAAATCCACATATGTGGATCTACATTGCCATTAATATCTGAATATTGCCCATCTCGAAATGCCCACCCTACTTCTCTAAGCTCCATAGTAGCTGCTGCGGTTGTATAAATGGTATGTATGGCTGTAAATTATGACACTACATGATGGCCCTGGACCGGATATATACTTTGTTTCTCCATAAAAGGATTACATAAATGGAAGAATAGAAAAATGGAACAAATATAATGTACATCCTTTTTGCCTGGGGACAAACATCCTCATAATAAAAATAATCATGCATGAAAGCATACCATATATATATATATATATATATATATATATCTAAACAGCGGCAAAATCAATTAAGCTGAGTATGTAGAGGAACAATGTATATGACAATGACATACAAGGCAGAATAAAGGCATTTGCAGAGCGCTCTTAATTAGAAAGGCTGTTTATATTCATGTAGACTTGTGTTTTCTGAGCAGGGCATCTACAGCTGATGCAAAACTACAACTCCCAGCATGCCCGGACAGCCTTAGGAAATTTACACAAAATACAGGCAAAGCCTTTGTATAATATCCTTTAAATGATTGCTGTCATGTTAACAACCCCTGTGCTGTTTATCCTGATTTCGCCTCTGTGCTCCACATAGTTTAGTCTCAAGTTCCTAAATGTTAAAATTATATTTTCATTTATTGGCTCTGCTTCCTTAAGTGGAAACAATGTAAAAAAAAAAAAAAAAACATCACCTAGAGAAGCACTGACTGACCCAGTCATTTTAGCAAAATCCAAAACAGAAAAGGCAATACAATTAATAGAAACTCAATATTACTGTGCAAGTACAGAGATCAGCGGCCATATACATTATGTTAATTATTATGTTTCTGTTAATTATAATGGATTGTAATTCTGACAGATGCTGACTGCTAAAACACATGACTGCAATCTGTAATTTTCTGTCCTCATAATGCAGTTTTCACTGATATTCCTATGCCACCTCAAGATGCTATTTCAAGACTTCCACAGTTCCCTGAAAAAAATTGCCCTACCATTAACATTTAAAAAAAAATGTCTCTGAGCCTTAAAATGAAACAGAAGGGTAAAAAAAAACTTAAAAAAATAAAAATAAAAAATACCATGTGGGTATGCCATTTCATATTTCCCTATTGACTGCCATCTAACATCTGGTAGCAGCATTTTTTTTTCCAACTGTATTTTTATTAAAGAAATTTGTACAAAATAGCGGAAACAGAACAGATAAAAAATCAAGAGCATAATAAAGTCTGATGCGTTAAAGCATTAACATTTGAGAAAAAATATGCAGAGTAACCTGAATAAGGAATAAACAAATGAACAACCTGCAACACAAGAGAGAGACAGCACAGATGACAAAGGAAAGGGAGGACACAAATGGAGGGGAGGGGAGTCAAGGAGATTGTTGATCAGAGAAACGGTTGGTAACAGCATTTCTGGCCTAAAAAAATGAAATCCAGCAAGCATGACTTTTGGGGCATTTAAGTTTTTTCAAAAACACAGTGTAATCCCTGCGTAGAGGAGCTTTAAAGGGGTTATCCACCATAAGGTGATTTTAGTACGTACCTGGCAGGCAGTAATGGACATGCTTAGGAAGGGTCTGCACTTGTCTTGGGGCTAAATGGCTATGTTGAGAGATTACCATAACACTGTGGCTAGCTTTTTGTAAACTGGGTATTTCCTGTTGGATTTTGTTCTCTAAAACTACACATTCCATAGTTCATTGTTAGTAAGTTTGAGGTAACTATCCTCCCTCCCACACATAAGCCACCTCACCCATCGAAACACAAATCAGTTGCATTTCATAAAAAAAAATGGGTGCCTCTAGATGTTGCAAAATGATCTCTCTCCCACTCAGCGCTCGCTTCATCCATTGAAGCAGGACAGGCTCCCTTTGCACACCTGAGTAGTGATGTCAGGTCTCAACGCACTGCAACCTGGGAAAACCCAAGACCTGAGTCATTTTGTATGCTGTTAAAAATAAATAAAAAATCCTGGAATACCCCTTTACATTTATACTTTGGCTGAGAAAGCTAGTACTGGCACTATTGCTCTAGTGTGGGCTGAGAAGGGTTAATTAGACTTCAAGATGCAAGCTGTGGGTGGATATGTGATACGACGATTACCTCAGGGGGTGCAAACTCAAAGATGAGAGAAGGCAGCATCACAATCATGGATGAAAAGACATAAGAATGCACTCACCCAGTGGCAGGTCAAACTTCTTTATTGGTTGTGATGTCCGTTCATTCTCAGTGCAGTGGTAGGGAGGTGCGGTCGACAGTACACCGACTGAGCGGCAAAGGCGAGGCGGAGCTCCTTTCGCGGTGTTGCCCACTTGTTCAAGCCTGCTGGATGTCACGTGGATGTGCCGTTTTAGCTGGTGCCTCCCATGAAGTCACATACACCTGCCAAGCATAGGAAACTCTAAAGTGCACTAATAAGGTCAAAAACAAAATGTGTTTAACAGAACTACAACAAGGTACAACTTATGATGCGGATAGTAATGCGCTAAGTTAGTTTCCCTCGTTAAGTCCTTGTCCGCCCAAAGCATTGGTACTGCCTACGCAGAATGTTCACCCAATCATAACCCTCTGTAATGCGCTCAAGTCCTATGAATTTCAGGGCTTAAAGGGCCTAAAGAAAAGAAACAAGATTGGCTCACAAAGAGCCAAATAGTGGGCAATTTTCCCTGTGGTCATTGCACTTATTGTCCACAAACTACTAAAAAAAAAGCTTTTTTAGAGTAGGAGGCTATGAAACAAACATAAAAGAGTTTATATATTGTCGCTCAAAGTACGTAGTCTATTGTCTCTATTGCAATTGCGGGCGCTTCTATATCAGCTCCACAACCAGATGTTTATTCACACAATATCGTGAGCATCTCAGTTCTCTGGTGACAGGAACCGGAGCAAGCAGACTCATTGACCATATGAATAAAGAACATATGAGTGACACAAAAGCCCTGAAATTCATAGGACTTGAGCGCATTACAGAGGGTCACGATCGGGTAAACATTCTGCGTAGGCACGAAACAGCCTGGATAGTCCATACCAATGTTTTGGGCGGACTGGGACTTAACGAGAGGAACAAACTTAGCGCATTACTATCCGCATCATGAGTTGTACCTTGTTGTATTTCTGTTTAACACATTTTGTTTTTGAGTCTATTAGTGCACTCTAGAATTTCCTATGCACGGCAGGTGTATGTGACGTCACGGGAGAGGCCAGGTAAAATGGCACATCGAGGTGACATCCAGCAGGCTTAAGAAAGCGGACAAGACTGCGAAAGGAGCGCCGCCTCACCTTTGCCGCTCAGTCGGCGTGCACCGAGTATGAACAGACATCACAACCAATAAAGAAATTTGACCTGCCAAAGTTTGAAATTTGAGTGCATTCTTATGTCTTTTCACCCCTTTAAATTTAAATACATTGATTTAGGAATAGGGTTCAGATCATCTCAGCTAAAGCTTCTGACACATACTTTAGGTGTGCACATATAATGAACTACACACATGTCAATTGATTAACAAAAGGTTATAAAATAAGCAGACAAACAGTGGTTGGAGAGGGACAATATTTTATATCTTGACAGGTGTACAGATAAAATACATATCAAACATTTGCCAAAGTAACACAATTGTGCCTAACATGAATTTGACACACTATTTGTATAGAGCATGTTGAATCTATGATTGGCGCGCTGCACTAAGGTTGTAGTGTGCCACAACCAGTTAACAGCTGCTACATCTGTAACTGTACGACTTAAGACCAAAAATCCATTCACATCAGTCCCCGTCACCAATAGGTCTCACAATTTAACATCTGTATCTCAGATGCACACAAATACACATTAGGGGTAGTGCCGCTAAAAATGGAGTAACAAGGAATGGCCTGGGTATAGGTATTTAGACACAGGGTAATGGCACCAATCTTAGCTAAAATTCTGGGCTTATTGGCACCTTTAGTTGTATTATAATCTACAGACATTAGATGTAAACAAGGATTCCCTTAGGTTCCCTTTAATGACTTCCTCAAACTAATGTAATCAGATAACATTTCAAGACTAAAATACAAACTAAATAAAAATTAGCAATAAAAATCTAAATGAATCAACAATAAAAAAAATTTACATTAACAGTGCCGTCTAACCTGCAGGCATCATGTTATAGAGCAGGAGGAGCTGAGCAGATTGATATATGGTTTTGTATCAAAGCTCCAGGATACCTAGTAATGTTTTCATTGAAATCCCTGCTCATTCAGGGTGACGCAGTCAAGTGGGCGGTCCTACACAGTGATTGACAATGTTTTGTCTCTGATTAGGACCGCCCACTTGACTGCTTTGCCCAAAATGAGCAGAAGTTTTCATGAATAGACTACAAGTTACCCTGGGTCTTTTCCCACCACACTATACTGTATATCAGTCTGGTAAGCTTTTCTTGTTCTATAACATGATATCTGCCGATTGGACAGAATTTTCTAAGTGAAGGCTGCCCTTTAGGTAACATTTAGCAGATAGTAAAGGTGTAAGAATGACAGATCTGCTTTTGTATCTGTAAAGAATAGAATAGTCCTGTACACAATTCATATATTCATATGCAAAGTCTGCTGCATTTTATTACGCAAATATCATTCAAGACATGCAACTTGAATATTTAAAGGGGTAATCCGGCTTTATACATCTTATCCTCAACAAAAAGACAGGGGATAAGATGTATGATCGCAGGGGGTCCCGCCGCCGGGCCCCCTGCAATCATACATCTTATCTCCTGTCCTTTAATAGCAAGCACTAGCAAGTGTGTGTCGAGGTTTGAGCAAGGGGTTGACGTTCACGTAGGTATGATAAGTTGGGATCGCTCCTGTTGATATTCTGCACACGTTCAGCCATCCTAAATAATGGTATCTGCTTGTTCATCAGGTGATCATATAAACAAAGCAAGGTCAGTGCCTCTTAACTCATCTCCAAATCCTATGTGCAAACAGCAAGTTGTGTACAGTGAAGGGCGATAGGAATCATTCTGCTAAACAGTTCATATTTTCCAGTAAAAGAATTAGGACACCTCTAAGTCTCATGGAATAATCTATTGCTTCATCATGGAAACAATCTACAAACTGCTGTAAATAAATCTTATATTTGTATCATCTGTTTCTATGTAGTAGAGCAACTGCTCGTTTGTATTCTGCTATGAATGCGTTGTGGTCCAGTTTTTTAACACTTTAGTACTACCTGAAATGCCAATACATGTATTAGGTATTTACAGCGAGTTATTCCCTTTAGACCACCCTTTACCCATATACCCTTAAAGACATTTTCAAGGACTGTCATATTGATGATCTGTAATTAACTTACCTGGCCTGGTTCCAGAGCCACTCGGCAGCAGGGTCACTCTTCACTGTGGGACGTGGCCGAGATAGTCAGTTAGGAGGTGAGAGATCCAGGACAATCAGATGTGGTGTCGGTGCTGAAGCCTTCCAATGGTGAGAATATTAAACAGGCATCTCCCAAGCTGATATACAAATAGGTAAAGGCTCACTCCACAATTTTCAACCTCAATCTGAGCACAACAATGTCTCATAAATATCCTAAGTGAGAAGACAAAATGTAAACAAGACAACCAAAATTGTGGCTGAAAGATTTAAATGGACATATCCAAGAAAACTAGCAATCTTGTTCTCTTGTGCCTGTTTCCTGCCTACCTGGCCTGTATCCTGGCTTGCTGACTTTGTACTGCGCTTTCCTCCTGGTTTTGACTTTCTGGCTTGTCCCTGGTTATCCATCTACCTTCTGATTTAGTTTCTGTTTTGTCCGTCTGTTATTGAGTTGGTCTTTTTGACCATTTCTGATATTACATGCACTTAAGGAGTGTAGGGACAGTCACCCAGTTTGGGGACTGCTGTTTAAGGCTGAGCATCCATATAGTTAGTGTTTTGGGCATGTTGAGGTCTGAACTGCTCCCTACCTGTAGTGGCATCACCTGACTGTTGTACAGGCAATAGATATCTGTTTGGGGGGTGTCTGACTACCTACCACCAAGTTAGAGATCAAGGAGGCAATCCTGCAGGAAATCCTGTTATGACTGTGTATGGTACTGCAGCTCACATGAAGACCCAGCTATAACCAAATGTATGTTGATGTGCCTAATAAACAATAAAGGTGATTCTCTGTTCCAGCCCCTTTATCAGAGGTCTGGTGGAAGAACAGGGACTGGATATTGATTGTATTCCCTAAGATCAGTCTATGAATACTACAGTCCTCGAAAACCACTTCACTGTTGCACACATGATCCAGTGGCAGATTATATTTTTGATATAAAAAAAACATACTACTACTATAAATTATATACAGTTCACTGACCCTGCGCAGAAATGAGGGTTTTAAAAATGTTTTTTGATACAATACAGTATACAGAGGATTCATTTACAACGTAGGAGAAGGCAGCAGAGGAAGAGCAGTTTATAACGCTAACAATTGAAATTCAGGTCTGCATGTCTTAATCTTTATTTCCTTCCAGATAAATCTTTATTCCCTTCCAGATTAGTACTGTATTTGGACACGGGAAACAGCAATTTGCAATCATTTAAGGTGTTAAATCTTGTTAATATAATTAATAAAAATAAATCTAACTTTTTTAATATACAGGAACTTTCATATATTCTTATCAATGGTTTTCAAATATGTCATCAATTTGATATGTGCATTTGATGGGTTTTCAATAAAATGAGCGTCTATTTTCTTGTGCATTCATTGGAAACTGACCACTGCCATCTACAGGACATGCATGAAAATTACAAGAGCAAATGGCCACCCTGCCTCCACTGTGAAGATCCACTACAGTGCCTGTGAATAAAAGATGTATTTCAGCACTATTCTGCCCGAGAGTAGTAGTTTTATATTGCCTTCAATTCGATAACATAGAACGGCTTTGTTGTTTTCAATGAAGCATTAAAGTCTTACCTATGCCCCTAATTCCATTCCAAGATAGACGGAGGACTCATCAATTCAGACGTAACAGATGTGATAGTAGATGTCAAGGCGGGAAATGACAGGTACTGACACAATGAAAACATAAGTGTCACTTTCTGTTTCTCATGAGTCAATTTGGTTTACAGGGGTTTTCCAGCAATAATTTGTTTATGTGTATTTAATCATTCTTTATTTTTAAAAGGTGAGTGAAAGTTTCTTTTCTTTTCTTTTTTTTTTTGCAGTCCGGGCACAACAGAGTAGAAATACTTTGCAGTACACTACTCCTTTAAGAAATGGAACCCTATAGAAATTATTTTAACTGTTGTTGCCATCCTGTGGCTGGAGGATGTACTCATATGTTCCCTCAGGAGATAAGGCACCGTAAGACATTTCGGGTAGTTCTCCTGTTGAATAAGCATGTATGCCATGGCAAGCTCATATTTATGGGAAGTGATGGGAGATAGCCATCAGTCTAGCAAGAGTTTAGTCTGCTCGTGCCTGGAAATATTCTCATTATGTGCTTCAAACTATAATTCCAAGAATTAAAACAACGTATTCCAATTTTAAGTATGTAGATGACACAGCTATTTCAGGGCTGTTCAGAAATGGATATAAGGCTTCTACCAACAAGAGATAATAGGCTTGACCAGCAAATAAGCTAGAATTTTAAGGAGTTGTCAGACTGGGTGCCCGGTAACAGAGGCTGTGGGGGAGAGCAGAAGGTTAGTACAGGCTATATGACTTTTAGCAAGCCGGCTGGGCACTATTATAAAAAAAAAAAATATATATATATATATACATTTTGACATACCCCTTAACATAGATACATAAAGAAGACGGGTATCAACCTAATGCAGTGGAGATACATGTTATACAGTGCGCTCCGGCCATGAGCGCATCTCCCCGCTCATGTCAGCAGCCGACAGGGCTGGGATTCGCATCACAGGCCGCGCCCGCATGCGAGTCCCAGCCCGTCACTCACCTCCATCCTCTGCCTCTGTTCCTCAGCTCCGGCACACATGCCCCCCTCCTAGGGCGAGCACGCCGAAGCTTTGAAATTTAAAGGGCCAGTGCACCCGTAATTAGTCTCACACCTGTACCTCTGTTATAAGTTCCAGCACCTCCCTCATACCCCTGCCGGATCTTTGTTTGTTTCAGTGCCTTAGAGAAAGCTTATTTTTGTGTTCCTTGCTGTGTACCAGACCTTGCATTCCGTGACCTTACCATGTTCCTTGCCGTCTGCCTATTGACCTTCTGCTACCCTACTGACTACGCTCCTGTGTGGCCTGCCCTGACCTCCTGCTATCCTGCCTATGTCCTGTCTCATCCCTTCTATGCCACACTTCACCTCAGCTGCCTGTGTGGTCGAGTCGTGCCAGGGGTAGCGACCTGGGTGCCACCTGCCGCAGCAAGTCCATCCCGCTTTGCTGCGGGCTCTGGTGGGCTTAGACTGCGCTCCCTGGCACGGCCTGCGTTATCTGCCACCCAGGTCATACCTGTGTAAGTATGATTTCTATGGTAATGATCTTTGAATAGGAAAGAAGAACCCCAGCAATAGCAGTGCATTATAAATCATTTTTACCCACCAAATTTACCGTTATTCAGTTATTTAAAGTTGCTGTAATAGAATCCACCAATTGACAAGTGGATTTCAACTGTATGTAATACTGTATTTTAGGTGACTTTTTGAATAACCAATAGCTGTCATGTGTGTGAACATGAGGTATAACATTTTTTCTGGCCACTATATGCCTGTATTTGACATTTTTGTAGTAGTGTTTTCCCTCCGAACGTTCTATTTCTGTAAATTTTTCCTGAGCTCAGTTCCACAGTGGTGGTGACTAGCTCCTATTGTTACACCGTGCGCTCCGGGTCCCTGCTCCTCCCCAGAGCGCTCGCGGCGTTCTCCTCTCTGCAGCGCCCCGGTCGCAGATCGCATCCCAATCCACTTACCTGTCCCGGTCCCCGGCTGTCACGTCCTGGCGCGCGCGCGCGCGGCTCTGCTCTCTAGGGCGCGCGCGCGCCAGCTCTCTAAGATTTAAAGGGCCAGTGCACCACTAATTGGGGCCTGGCCCAATCAGTGTAATTAGCTTCCACCTGCTCCACGCCTTTATATCCTCACTTCCCCTTCCCAGCATGGCCGGATCTTGTTGCCCTTGTGCCTAGTGAAAGCGTTTCCTGTGATTGCCATACCAGTGTTTCCAGACCTTCTGCTGTTACCATTGACTACGAACCTTGCCGCCTGCCCTGACCTTCTGCTACGTCCGACCTCGCCACTGTCTAGTCCTTCTGTCCCACGCCTTCTCAGCGGTCAGCGAGGTTGAGCCGTTACCGGTGGATACGACCTGGTTGCTACCGCCGCAGCAAGACCATCCCGCTTTGCGGCGGGCTCTGGTGAATACCAGTAGCAACTTAGAACCGGTCCACGCCAATCCCTCGCTGACACAGAGGATCCACATCCAGCCTGCCGAATGCTGATAGCTATGGTGTTTTTCATAAGCAGTACTTCCATAGAGAAGATACTGCTTCCCAAGCTCTCTGTTGTACACTTTCAGGTGTAGCAGCTACAGAGTGGATGACATTACAAAGCAGTCCTGAACTGTATTTCTGTGAAACGAACATTTGGGGGAGACAGTAACACCTATTATAGGCTATAACATCTGTTTGTGTTACTTTCTCTCTCCAGCAGCTCCCATCTCTTTCTTATCTCTCTAGACAGATTTTAGCACTGAATTTAGAATGACTGATCAGTGCTGAAGGTGGCTGGGCTGGGGGGGGTAGTGCGGGCAGAAGAGGTGGCTCATAACATATAAGTCAATTATATACGCTGGTGCTATATGTTTAATGTTTTAAAGAATTACTGTTGCCCAGACATGTGCAAAGTTTAGATCAGCCAGGGTCTAAGTTCCCTCTGATCACTGTAAATATAGCCAGAAGCTTGTGGCTTTGTGCTTCTTTCCCCGGCTTGCCGCTTAGTCTGACTCATTGCAGAAGACAGGCTCCATAGACCTTTAATGGATTCTGTCTTCTGCAATGAGTCGGACTGAGAATCCCGCTGAACTAAGCGTTTGACATATATATGCGAGAGGACTGGGCCCATATAACTAACTCATCATACTTGGATTCTTCCCCTAAAACCTTCAATCCTAAGAAACACTAATCCTTTTAGTCCCAGACACAGTATATCCCAGTATGGACTGTATGCTCTATGTTAGGTCCTTTTCTGCTTTTGAACATTCACTGATAAAGTTGAATGGGGGTGACGGGGATTGTCAAGCATCAGAAATATGGTGGTTAATCTAGAACAATGAATACAATTATGTACAAGAAATTCCATATCAAAAAGTTGTAGCATAAATGTACCATGATTCATTACAGACCAGTATCAAACCCCTACAGTGTTTCACGTGAATGATCATTTGTCAAAGGTCCATTTTAAACAACAGTTTTGTCAATTTTAGCAAGTAATCGTTATTAGAAATAGTAATGCTTCACCTCTTTACCATTTATTTTGACACATTGAACCATTAAAGCTAAGTGAAAATGACACATTCAGTAAACCCTGATCACATTATTTACACAGCACACAGCACTTACTTCAAGTAGAATTAACCCAAGGCTGTTTTTGTTGTAAAGAAAAAAAAAAGAAAGCCTTGAAATATACACAAAAATGACAAACCCTTGGGTATTTAGGTCACCCTCATTGAGGGGATACAGGAGGGGTAATATGATATTGTAACAAGTACAAGCTTGTAATAGTAAAGCAAGGGGCCTGGTGGTGACTGACTCACTGGGGGAGATGGCACAGTAAGAAATGCATACAGTCTGTTTGTAATGCTGACTAAATAAGTCTTTACAAGAAAAAGGCACTTTTGCATAGAGGTTCTGCATAGTCTAGAATGCATGACAGGTCTTAGAAAAGGTATAAAACTTGGTAACAGTTCTGCTGGCAGTTCCACTGCAACTTGTACTAAAGTTAGACAGGGAAATATATTAAAAACAGCATTTCATTATAGGATCTTAAAGGGGTACTCCGGCCCTAGACTTCTTATCCCCTATCCAAACGACCCCCACGATCTCTCCTGCAGCACCCGCTGTCATCAGCCTCACGGAGTGAAGATTGCTCCATGTCTGATGACTAACAATACAGGGGCTGGAGTATCGTGATGTCATGGCTCTGTCCCCCTCGTGACGTCATGCCCCGTCCCTCAATGCAAGCCTATGGGAGGGGGCGTGACGGCCACCATGCCCCCTCCCATAGATTTGCATTAATGGGATGAGGCGTGACGTCACGAGGAAATATTGCAGGGGTCCCCAGTGGCGGGACCCCCTCGATCAAACATCTTATCCCTTATCCTTTGGACCATCTTATCCCTTATCCCTTTAAGGCATAGGCGACTGAAGCAAAAAAACACCAAATTTGTTAGCAGTTTTTGTACGCCTGAAAACTGTCATACATGTTAGGGCATGCTATATACAATCAGACTCTAGACCCAAGTAACAGCTCTCCCAAACAAGCTCCGACTCTTGTTTTAAAAGCTTCTCCTAGATTACTTGACTAAATAAAATAAAATAAAAAACATACAATGTTTTTTTTAATCAACTGGTGCCAGAAAGTTAAACAGATTTGTAAATTGCTACTATTTTAAAATCTTAATCCTTCCAGTACTTATTAGCTGCTTTATTCTCCAAAAGAAGTTCTTTTCTTTTTGAATTTATTTTCTGTCTGACCACAGTGCTCTCTGCTGACACCTCTGTCCATGTCAGGAACTGTCTGGAACAGGAGGGGTTTGCTGTGGGGATTTGTTTCTACTCTGGACAGTTCCTGACTTGGATAGAAAAAAAAGGTTTCCACCGGAGGACCCGTTTAAATAGTAGAGAAAGATGGCAGTGCAGAAGTACAAGCAGAAAATGGAGGGGTAAATTCACAGTAAAAATGCAAGTGTAGTCAGAGGGCACGGAACATAGTAACCATAGTGAGTATACACATCACTGATAAGAATATATCAATTAATCACAAGTAAGGAATAATATACACTGATAGCAATTGAATAAAAGGATAATAAAATGAAAATCAACCATGAATGGAAACAAGATGGAATGAGCCATGTACTCTGCTATGAGATACCTCACCTCCTACCCCGAACGTATGTTTTCACCTGTTGCTTTGTCAGGGGGCATGTAGAAAAGTCAGGGTGGGGAGGGTATAAATAGACCAAGGCGACCAATCACACATCTAAATTGACTAAACAGACATCTACCGCAGCCAATCCAGGATTTCACACACTCACATATGTGTAGTTGTAGTGCCGGCATAATCAGGAGAAGAACGCATACCACCTGGAGAAGAACGCTGAATCGCTGCTGCGGTAGATGTCTCACTAGTATACTCACTATGGTGACTATGTTCTGAGCCCGCTGACTGCACTTGGATTTTTACTGTAAATTTACCCCTCCATTTTCTGCTTGTACTTCTGCCTCGCCATCTTTCTCTTCTATTTAAGCTTTAACATTGTATGTGTTTTTTATATGTTGAATAATGATTGTTATATTATTTAATATCTACCTATTCCTGTGGCCTTATTTTTGGATAGTATACTATGTGGCCTATATATATATATATATATATATATATATGTATATATATATATATATATATATATAGCAGTATATATGTTTTGGTGATTATTGTTGGTCGTCTCCAGCAGCTCACGGCTTCTTACTCTTAGTTTCTCACAGTCACTTTTGTGTTCATGAGCACCCTTGTGGAAACCTCTCCCATTTTATCCATGTGCAGTATCCTAGTAAAGATATTGCTGCCAGAAAATGTATTGGTTGTCATATGTTTGCAGTGCTGTTACTTTGTTTTGTTACATCTTTTTTACACAGTCAATGCCTATGTATTTTGCCAAATGCTTCAAGTATACTGTGAACTGTCTATTTTGCATATATATATATATATATATATATATATATATATAGTCAGAACAGAAGAGAGAAAGGCCCTTCATCAACACTGCCACATATACTTTATATGGTATGGATGGATCAGCCCTAGCCCAGACTTCTTCTAAGGGTGCTTTCACACTACGTTTGTAGTGTACTGTTGCTGGATCCGGTTGGGAGGGGCGAAAACCGGCCACTCCCGTATCCAAGCCGGATCCAGTCCGAACCTCATTCATTTCAATGAGCCGACCGGAGTCAAACGCTGACTCCGGTTGTCTCATTCTTCCCCGAATACGTTTTTTTGACCGGACCTAGAACTGTGGTATACCACGGTTTTAGGTCCGGTCAGAAAACTGTATACAGGGCAAGAAAAAAGAGACAACCGGAGTCAGCGTTTGACTCCGGTCGGCTCATTGAAATGAATGGGGTTCGGACCGGATACGGGAGCGGACGGTTTTCGCCCCTCCCAACCGGATCCAGCAACCGTACACAACAAACGTAGTGTGAAAGCACCCTTAGCTGGAAGGCAGTAGGTTTAGACCAGTTGTTCATGTGCAGTCTAGTCTAGAGTCATGAGAAGTGAGGACGGCTCTTTCTCTTCTCCTCCACAGTTAGGCCTAAATCCTTGCCCAGGTCCACATGGAAATAACTACTGGACTCCAGCAAAGAACCTTAGCATCCTGATGATTCCTCTCAGTCCTAAGTTTTCTCAAGACAATTTCCCATTACAAATGGAGTATGTCTTTGGCAAGGATAAGGAATATAAGCGTGGTGTCCCGGTACCGTATTGCATACCGTACCTAGTGTAGAGGTCCCCAAAGTCAGAGTAACTAGGCTCAGGTAGGGTCCCTCAGGTGGGACAGCCCCTAGTCGCCTCTCCGCAACTCTAATTCTCTAATGGTAATACCTGTATATATTTGATAATAAGGTATATTTAATATAATGTATAGTACTTACCTTGTGTAGTGTCGCAGGACCTTCGGTAATGTGACCAGGTTAAATATCCTCTATGGTATATTGGAGGACCTTTGGAGGTCCTTGGTTCACATGTTGCCCACAATTCTTTGTAATGGTGATTGACACAAGTATTCGACCAATTAGCACTAGTCCAGCCTCTGCCCATATAAGGGAGCTGTAGCCAATTATCGCTCTCTTGGGTTGCTGCTCTCGTGGATGCCGGTGTGAGGTGTTTTTTTGCGCCTCCGTAGATCCATGCGTCCGCTCCTCCCCCAGCTCTCTGAACATTTCTGAAGCTAGAACTGGGGTAGGGCAGAGCAAGGGGAAGGAGAAAGTTCATGCCCCCTCCCTCATCTCCCCTCTCTGAGCTCGGCTGCTGGACGCAGATCTCCACGGCACGCCCCCTCCCCGAGGACATAGATCGCCACGGCAGGTCCCTCCCTCCCTCATCTCCCCGAGCTGAGGACGTAAATCTCCACGGCAGGTCCCCTCCCTCATCTCCCCCAGCAGATCTCCACGGCAGGTCCCCTCCCTCATCTCCCCCAGCAGATCTCCACGGCAGGTCCCCTCCCTCATCTCCCCCAGCAGATCTCCACGGCAGGTCCCCTCAAAGGGGGACATACTGCACGGGCTACAGGCTAAAGGGGGACAAAGGAGGACATACTGTACGGGCTAAAGACTGCACAAGCTGAAGGGGGACATACTGCACGGGCTACAGGCTAAAGGGGGACAAAGGGGGACATACTGTACGGGCTAAAGACTGCACAAGCTAAAGGGGGACATTTAGCCCGAACAGTATGTCCCCCTTTATACATAGAGCTCATTGGGAGCACTGCTCTACGTCCTTAGCTCGGGGAGATGAGAGAGGGACCTGCCGTGGAGCTCTATGTCCTCAGGGAGGGGGCGTGCCGTAGAGATCTGCATCCAGCCGAGCTCAGGGAGATGAGGGAGGGGGCGTGAACTTTCTCCTTCGCCTTGCTCTGCCCTCCCCCAGTTCTAGCTTCGGAAATGTTCGGAGAGCTGGGGGAGGAGCGGACGCATGGATCTACGGGGGCGCAAAAAACCACCTCACACCGGACTAGCAGGACGGATCTGCGCAACTTGCAAAGACACGTTAGGCCAGAAAACCTACCGGCCTCAGCTGAACTTAAAACCATGAGTTCTAAACTACCCCCCTAAAGCTAGCGTGACTACTGGACCGCAACTAAATCCCCTAAATCCAGTGGAACAGCGCATAATACCTTAAAGACTGTCAGGATCCGGACTGGTATGCAGCGAGGACACTGGTGGTGGATCCTCTGTGTCAGTGGGGTGATGGCGTGGGCTGTTCCAGGGGAACGGAGTCTAAGGGGTTACTGGTTTTCACCAGAGCCCGCCGCAAAGCGGGATGGACTTGCAGCGGCAGGTAACCCTCAGGTCGTTCCACCCGATAGCGACTCAACCCCAGCTGACAGCTGAGACAGGCGCGGTACACAGGGACAAGGCAAGAGCAAGGTTGGATGTAGCAGAAGGTCAGGGCAGGCAGCAAGAGTCATAGTCAGGGGCAACAGCAGAAGGTCTGGGTACACAGGCTTGGGAACACACTAAACGCTTTCACAGGGCACAAGGCAACAAGATCCGGCAAGGACAGGAAGGGGAAGTGGGTTATATAAGCAAGGAGCATGTAGGAGCTAATTAACACTGATTGGGCCAGGCACCAATTAGTAGTGCACTGGCCCTTTAAATCTCAGAGAGCCGGCGTGCGCGCGCCCTAGAGAGCGGGGCCGCGCGTGCCGGGACAGAACAGCAGGAGGACGGGGCAGGTGAGAGGGACGGGGTGCGATCCGCAAGCGGGCACGTCCTGCTAGGCGGATCACATCCCCGTCTGGCACAGCTGAACAGTGTCTCCGGTCAGCACTGCTGACTGGAGCGCTGCAGGGCAGGAAACGCCGCGAGCACGCCGGAGGAGGAGGGGGAGCTCGGCGCTCGGCATAACAGTACCCCCCCCTTTGGTCTTCCCCTCTCTGGAGCCCAGGAACCTATGGATGAGCTCCTTGTCGAGGATATTGTCCTCGGGCTCCCAAGACCTCTCTTCGGGGCCACAATTTTCCCAGTCAACGAGAATTTTTTTTTTTTACCTCTGACCACTTTGGAGGCGAGGATTTATTTTGCTGTGAAGACATCAGAGGAACCAGAGACAGGAGCAGGAGCGGTGACCTTGTGGGAAAAGCGGTTAAGAACGAGAGGTTTGAGAAGGGAAACATGAAAGGAGTTAGGAATACGAAGAGAAGGAGGAAGATGAAGTTTGTAGGAGACAGAATTGATTTGACTTTTGACTTTAAATGGTCCAAGGTAACGTGGACCCAGCTTGTAGCTAGGAACACGAAACCGGATATATTTGGCAGAGAGCCACACTTTGTCCCCAGGAGCGAAGACAGGAGGAGTTCTTCTCTTCTTATCTGCATGTCTCTTCATACGAGACAAGGCCAGTAGGAGCGACTTTTGAGTCTCCTTCCAGATAACAGAGAAATCCCGGGTTACTTCAACTACAGCAGGAACTCCAGAAGAAGTGGGAATGGGGAGGGGGGGCAGAGGGGATTTGGCCGAAGATTCCGAATTTTTGAAATTGTACGAGAATTCAGCCCAGGGCAGAAGGTCGACCCAGTCGTCTTGGCGGGAGTACACAAAGTGTCGCAAGTAGTCACCAAGAATCTGGTTAACTCTCTCTACTTGTCCATTGGATTGGGGGTGATAGGAGGACGAGAAATTTTATTTTATTTTTAATTGGTTACAGAGAGCTCTCCAAAATTTCGACACAAATTGAACGCCTCTATCCGAGACGATATGCGTGGGAAGCCCGTGAAGGCGAAAAATATGCAGAAAAAATTGCTTTGCCAACTGTGGCGCAGAAGGAAGACCTGGAAGCGGAATGAAGTGAGCCATTTTGGAAAAACGATCAACGACCACCCAGATGACGGAGTTGCCATGGGATACGGGAAGTATCCATGGCAATTTGGGACCATGGTTGCTCAGGGACGGGCAAAGGAAGGAGGAGTCCAGCAGGCTTCTGGCGAGGGGTTTTATCCCGGGCACAAATAGTACAGGCCCGAACGAAATCAGTAACGTCACTCTCTAGTGTAGGCCACCAATACAGATGGGAAATGAGCTGGATGGACTTTTTAATACCAGCATGACCAGCCAGTTGAGAGGAATGCCCCTATTTGAGGATCTTGAGGCGAAGGCGTGGAGGAACAAAAGTCTTTCCAGGGGGGGTTTGTCCCAGTGAGGCTGGAGCAGAGGGGACCAGGCACTCAGGTGGTACGATATGCTGCCGAGGGGTTTCAGATTCGGAGGCATCAGAGGAACGAGAAAGGGCGTCAGCTCTGATATTTTTGTCAGCGGGACGGAAGTGTATCTCGAAGCTAAAGCGGGCAAAAAACAACGACCATCTAGCCTGGCGAGGATTCAGACGCGGAGCAGACTGGAGGTACGAGACATTCTTGTGGCCAGTGTAAATGACAATGGGGTGTTTGGAACCCTCCAATAGATGCCTCCACTCCTCGAGTGCTAACTTGATGGCCAGAAGTTCACGATCTCCAATGGAGTAATTATTTTCTGCCGGAGAGAAAGTCCGGTAGCGTTTTTTTTAAGAAGCATGGCTCTGGCTCCGACTGAGGAAGCGTCAACTTCCAGGAAGAATGGCTTCAATGGATCAGGTCTGGACAGCACAGGTGCAGAAGTGAAGGCAGTTTTGAGACGATTGAAGGCCTCATCTGCTTGAGGATGCCATGACTTAGGATTAGCATTCTTCCTGGTCAGGGCCACAATAGGGACCACAATGGTGGGGAAGTGGGGAATAAACTGCCGGTAATAGTTGGCAAATCCCAAGAAGCGTTGGATAGCGCGGAGTCCAGAAGGGCGTGGCCAATCCAAAACTGCTGACAGTTTATCTGGATCCATTTGAAGCCGTTGGCCAGAGACTAGGTAACCTAGGAAAGGAAGACTGTTGCATTCAAAGAGACATTTTTCAAATTTAGCATACAGGTGTTTTTCACAAAGTCTTTGGAGCACTAGACGGACATGACGGTGTTCCTCTAAGTTAGATGAAAAAATCAAGATGTCGTCCAAGTAAACCACAACACAGGTATACAATAAGTCCCGAAATATTTCATTAATGAAGTCCTGGAAGACTACAGGGGCGTTGCAGAGCCCAAAGGGCATAACTAGATATTCAAAATGTCCATCTCTAGTATTGAACGCGGTCTTCCACTCATCACCTTTCCTGATGCGAATAAGATTATATGCGCCCCTTAAGTCCAATTTAGTGAATATATTAGCTCCACAAAGACAGTCAAAGAGTTCAGAGATCAAAGGCAGGGGATAGCGGTTTTTGATGGTAATTTTATTTAAACCGCGGTAGTCAATACATGGTCGTAAGGATCCATCCTTTTTAGAAACAAAGAAGAACCCCGCTCCAGCAGGGGATGAGGACTTCCGAATAAAACCTCTCTTTAGGTTCTCTTGGATATACTCAGACATGGCTTGAGTCTCTGGGGCAGACAGAGGGTAGATCCTGCCCCGGGGTGGAGTGGTACCAGGAAGGAGATCAATGGGACAATCATAAGGCCTATGAGGTGGTAAGATCTCTGCTTGCTTTTTGCAGAAAACATCTGAAAAGTCCTGGTAGGCCTTGGGAAGGCCCGGTATAGGTGGAGCCTCAGGGGTTTGACAAGTGGGAGCAGATGTGAGGCATCGTTGTTGACAAGAAGGACCCCAACTCTTGATCTCCCCGGTGGTCCAGTCGAGGGTAGGAGCATGACGTTGGAGCCACGGCAGACCGAGAAGAACTTCAGAGGTGCAGTTGGGCACAACAAAAAATAAAAAAATTTCATGATGCAGTCCAATGCTCATAGGCAGGGGTTCTGTGCGGTAGCGCACAGTACAGTCCAACTTTTCTCCGTTAACAGAAGAGATATAGAGCGGTTTGACGAGACAGGTTACTGGGATGCTGAACCTATTAACAAAAGAGGCCAAAACAAAGTTTCCTGCAGAACCAGAGTCCAAGAAGGCCACAGCTGAGAAGGAGGAATTGGCGGAAGGAGAAATCCGCACAGGCACAGTCAGACGTGGAGAGGCAGAATTCACACCAAGAGTCGTTTCACCCTTGTGAAGTAGGTGCGTGCGTTTCTCCTGACGCGGAGGGCAGATAGGACAGTCTTTTAGGAAATGTTCGGTACTAGCACAGTACAAGCACAGATTCTCGTTACGGCGGCGAGTCCTCTCTTGTAGGGTCAGGCGGGACCGATCCACTTGCATAGCCTCCTCGGCGGAAGGCACAGGAACAGATTGCAAAGGAATCGCCTGGTGCGAACAAGATCTTTTTCCTGTCAAAGTTCCTGGTGTCTTTCCGAGAAACGCATGTCGATGCGGGTGGCCAAATGGATAAGTTCAGACAGATTTGCAGGAATTTCTCGTGCGGCCAGGACATCTTTGATGTTACTGGATAAGCCTTTCTTGAAGGTCGCGCAGAGGGCCTCATTGTTCCAGGATAGCTCAGAGGTGAGGGTACGAAACTGGATGGCATATTCGCCTACAGAAGAACTCCCTTGGACGAGGTTCAGCAAAGCAGTCTCGGCTGAGGAGGCCCGGGCTGGCTCCTCAAAGACACTACGTACTTCTGAGAAGAAGGACTGGATAGTAGCGGTGGCGGGATCGTTGCAGTCCCAGAGCGGTGTGTCCCATGACAAGGCCTTTCCAGACAGGAGACTGACCACGAAAGCCACCTTAGACCATTCAGTGGGGAATTGGTCCGACATCATCTCCAAGTGTAGGGAACACTGGGACAGGAATCCAAGGCACTGTTTAGAGTCCCCATCAAACTTGTCCGGTAGAGACAGGCGGAAACTGGGAGCAGCCACTCGCTGCGGAGGAGATGCAGGAGCTGGCGGAGGAGATGATTGCTGAAGTTGCGGCAGAAGCTGTTGCAGCATGACGGTCAGTTGAGTCAACTGCTGTCCTTGTTGCGTGATCTGTTGTGATTGCTGGGCGACCACCGTGGTTAGGTCAGCGACACTAGGCAGCGGGACCTCAGCGGTATCCATGGCCGGATCTACTGTCAGGATGCGGACTGGTATGCAGCGAGGACACTGGTGGTGAATCCTCTGTGTCAGTGGGGTGATGGCGTGGGCCGTACCAGGGGAACGGAGTCTAAGGGGTTACTGGTTTTCACCAGAGCCCGCCGCAAAGCGGGATGGACTTGCAGTGGCAGGTAACCCCCAGGTCATTCCACCCAATAGCGACTCAACCCCAGCTGACAGCTGAGACAGGCGCGGTACACAGGGACAAGGCAAGAGCAAGGTCGGACGTAGCAGAAGGTCAGGGCAGGCAGCAAGAGTCGTAGTCAGGGGCAACAGCAGAAGGTCTGGGCACACAGGCCTCTGAACACACTAAACGCTTTCACAGGGCATAAGGCAACAAGATCCGGCAAGGACAGGAAGGGGAAGTGGGTTATATAAGCAAGGAGCAGGTAGGAGCTAATTAACACTGATTGGGCCAGGCACCAATTAGTGGTGCACTGGCCCTTTAAATCTCAGAGAGCCGTCGAGTGCGCGCCCTAGAGATCGGGGCTGCGCGCGACAGGACAGAACAGCAGGAGGACGGGGCAGGTGAGAGGGACGGGGTGCGATCCCCCCGCTAGAAGGATCGCATCCCCGCCGGGCACAGCTGAACAGCGTCTCCGGTCAGCACTGCCGACCGGAGCGCTGCAGGGAAGGAAACGCCGCAAGCGCTCCGTAGGAGGAGGGGGAGCCGGAGCGTAACAAAGACTCCAAATTGCAAAAGTCCCAACCTTTATCAATCTCCAAAGAAAGCAGTTGTATGCATAGAGACTATTCCATTTATGAAGCTTACAAAAAATCTTCAGTAAAAGTTATACCTGTTTCAGAAAACTCTCTGGTTGTGGACATTCTATTATTATCTACCTCCCTATCGCTCTTGGGAAAGGTGGCGGTAGAACAAGCATTACTGAGGACCCCTCACCCTGACGTCACGAATAGCAAGGGTTAAAAAGCACCCTTTAATTACCACACAGCTACACTCCCCATACCCTACACCTTCCCGGCTATCACATAAGTGCCTCAATGCATTTCTGGTACCTGCAGGGGCTTCAGGCCAGGGCCAGAGCATCATAGCAATCACATCACATTTTCCTAAACACCTGCATCCCAGGGCAGACACTGTAGTTCATTTGTAAGTACTTTGTCTTAAAATTTGTAACCCCTACTGGGAGAAAAACAGTGAACATCCCACTAGTGGAGCATTTCATGACAGTATTTCTTCATATGAGCACAAGGCTAGATGAGTTAGTCCTTTTTGTAACATCTCCCACACACACCTTACTGCACTACAGCTGTTACGCCGAGCGCTCCGGGTCCCCGCTCCTCCCCGGAGCGCTCGCGGCGTTCTCCTGTTTGCAGAGCCCCGGTCAGACCCGCTGACCGGGAGCGCTGCGATAATATCCCTAGCCGGGATGCGATTCGCGATGCGGGATGCGCCCGCTCGCGGTTCGCATCCCGGCCCGCTTACCAGACTCGTTCTCCTTCTGTTCTGTCCCGGTGAGCGCGGCCCCGCTCCCTAGGGCGCGCGCGCCGGCTCTCTGCGATTTAAAGGGCCGGTGCGCCACTGATTGGCGCCTGGTTCTAATTAGTGTGTTCACCTGTGCACTTCCCTACATAACCTCACTTCCCCTTCCCTTCCTTGCCGGATCTTGTTGCCATTGTGCCAGTGAAAGCGTTCCTTGTGTGTCCCAAGCCAGTGTTCCAGACCTCTTGCCGTTGCCCCTGACTACGATCCTTGCTGCCTGCCCTGACCTTCTGCTACGTCCGACTTTGCTCTTGCCTAATCCCTTGTACCGCGCCTATCTCAGCAGTCAGAGAGGTTGAGCCGTTGCCGGTGGATACGACCTGGTTGCTACCGCCGCTGCAAGACCATCCCGCTTTGCGGCGGGCTCTGGTGGATACCAGTAGCAACTTAGAACCGGTCCGCCGGCACGGTCCACGCCAATCCCTCTCTGACACAGAGGATCCACCTCCAGCCTGCCGAATCCTGACAGTAGATCCGGCCATGGATCCCGCTGAGGTCCCGCTGCCAGTTGTCGCTGACCTTACCACGGTGGTCGCCCAGCAGTCGCAACAGATAGCGCAACAAGGCCACCAGCTGTCTCAACTGACTGTTATGCTACAGCAGCTTCTACCACAGCTTTAGCAACCATCTCTTCCGCCAGCTCCTGCACCTCCTCCGCAGCGAGTGGCCGCATCCAGCCTCCGTTTATCGTTGCCGGACAAGTTCGATGGGGACTCTAGACTTTGCCGTGGTTTTCTCTCGCAATGTTCCCTGCATTTGGAGATGATGTCGGACCAATTTCCATTTGAACGGTCAAAGGTGACTTTCGTGGTTAGTCTCCTGTCTGGGAAGGCCCTGTCATGGGCCACACCGCTCTGGGACCGCAATGATCCTGTCACTGCCTCAGTACAGTCTTTCTTCACGGAGATTTGAAGTGTCTTCAAGGAACCAGCCCGAGCTTCTTCTGCCGATACTGCCCTGCTGATCCAGGGTAATTCTTCAGTAGGTGAGTACGCCATCCAATTTCGTACTCTCGCCTCCGAATTATCTTGGAATAACGAGGCTCTCTGCGCGACCTTCAAAAAAGGCCTATCCAGTAACATCAAAGATGTGCTGGCCGCACGAGAAATCCCTGCCAACCTGCATGAACTTATTCATTTGGCCACCCGCATTGACATGCGTTTTTCCGAAAGACGCCAGGAGCTCCGTCAGGATATGGACTTTGTTCGCACTAGGCGGTTTCTCTCCCCGGCTCCTCTCTTCTCTGGTCTGCTGCAATCTGTTCCTGTGCCTTCCGCCGTGGAGGCTATGCAAGTAGACCGGTCTCGCCTGACACCACAAGAGCGGACATGCCGCCGCAATGAGAACCTATGCCTGTACTGTGCCAGTACCGAACACTTCTTGAAGGATTGTCCTTTCCGTCATCCACGTCAGGAAAGACGCACTCCGATCCCGCACAAAGGTGAGACAGCTCTAGGTGTGAACTCTGCTTCTCCACGTCTTACTGTGCCTGTGCGGATTTCTTCTTCTAACTCCTCCTTCTCAGCTGTGGCCTTCTTGGATTCTGGATCTGCAGGAAATTTTATTTTGGCCTCTTTCGTTAACAGGTTCAACATCTCAGTGACCAGTCTCGCCAGACCCCTCTACATCGCCTCAGTTAATGGTGAAAGATTGGACTGTACTGTGCATTACTGCACAGAACCCCTCATAATGTGCATTGGACCTTATCACGAAAAAATTTAATTTCTGGTCTTCTCTAACTGCACTTCTGAAATTCTTCTCGGACTGCCTTGGCTTCAATGCCATTCCCCTACCCTGGACTGGACTGGACCACCGGGGAAATCAAGAACCGGGGTACTTCTTGCTACAAAAAATGCCTCACGTCTGCTCCCAGTCCTGCCAGTCAAACCCCTATGGCTCCTCCTATACCAGGTCTCCCCAAGGCCTATCTGGACTATACCGATGTTTTTTGCAAAAAACAAGCAGAGACTTTGCCTCCTCACAGGCCTTATGACTGCCCTATTGATCTCCTTCTAGGTACTACTCCACCCCGGGGCAGAATCTACCCTCTGTCAGCTCCTGAAACACAAGCCATGACGGAGTACATCCAAGAAAATTTAAAAGGGGATTTATCCGCAAGTCTTCCTCCCCTGCCGGAGCAGGGATCTTCTTTGTCTCCAAAAAAGACGGTTCCTTACGGCCATGCATTGATTACCGCGGTCTTAATAAGATCACTATAAAGAACCGCTATCCCCTGCCTCTTATCTCGGAACTCTTTGACCGCCTACGTGGCGCTAACATCTTCACCAAATTGGATTTAAGAGGTGCATATAATCTCATCCACATCAGGGAAGGGGATGAGTGAAAGACCGCATTTAACACCAGAGACGGACACTTTGAATATCTGGTTATGCCCTTTGGGCTCTGCAACGCCCCTGCTGTCTTCCAGGACTTTGTAAATGAAATTTTTCGTGATTTATTATATACCTGTGTGGTCTACTTGGACGACATTTTGATTTTCTCTTCTAACCTCGAAGAACACCGCCATCATGTTCGCCTGGTTCTTCAGAGACTCCGTGACAATCAATTATATGCCAAGATGGAGAAATGTCTCTTTGAATGCCAATCTCTTCCCTTCCTAGGATATTTAGTCTCTGGCCAGGGACTTCAAATGGACCCAGACAAACTGTCAGCCGTGTTAAATTGGCCACGCCCCTCCGGACTCCGTGCTATCCAACGTTTCTTGGGGTTTGCCAATTACTACCGACAATTTATTCCACATTTCTCCACCATTGTGGCCCTAATTGTGGCCCTAACCAAGAAAAACGCCAACCCTAAGTCCTGGCCTCCTCAAGCGGACGAGGCATTCAACCGTCTCAAAACTGCCTTTTCTTCTGCTCCCGTACTCTCCAGACCTGACCCATCTAAACCCTTCTCACTGGAGGTAGACACCTCCTCGGTGGGAGCCGGAGCTGTACTCCTACAAAAAAACTCTTCTGGACATAACGTTACTTGTGGGTTCTTTTCTAGGACCTTCTCTCCGGCGGAGAAAAATTGCTCCATTGGTGATCGAGAACTGCTTGCCATAAAACTAGCCCTCGAGGAATGGAGGCACCTGCTGGAGGGGTCCAAATACCCAATTATCATATACACAGATCACAAGAATCTCTCTTATCTTCAGTCTGCCCAACGGCTGAACCCACGCCAGGCTAGGTGGTCGTTGTTTTTTGCCTGTTTTAACTTTGAGATTCATTTTCGCCCTGCTGACAAGAACATCAGGGCTGACGCCCTCTCTCGTTCCTCGGATGCCTCTGAAATGGAAGCCTCCCTGCAACACATTATTCCTCCTGAGTGTCTGATCTCCGCTTCCCCAGCCTCCATCAGACAAACTCCTCCTGGAAAGACCTTTGTCCCTCCACGCCAGCGCCTCAGGATCCTCAGGTGGGGACACTCCTCACACCTAGCCGGCCATGCTGGCGTCAAAAAGTCCATCTCTCGATTTTATTGGTGGCCTACCCTGGAAGCAGATGTTGCTGATTTTGTTCGGGCTTGTACAGTCTGTGCCCGGGACAAGACTCCTCGTCAGAAGCCTGCCGGTCTCCTTCATCCTCTGCCTGTTCCTGAGCTACCATGGTCTCAGATTGCTATGGACTTTATAACAGACCTGCCTTTATCCCATGGCAACACAGTCATTTGGGAGCGAGTAGACAAATGTGTCCAACTCAACTCAACCCAACAATCTTCTAAGTTTCTATGTGAAAATCTATTGCTGAATATGTCAGTGCTATATAAATGAATAACATTACTACTAAAAATAAATATAATGACTACAATCAGAGAAGATCTTTGATTCATTGGATTTTTACTATACTGAATTTACTCATATGATCTGCAGAGCTCCTGTATTGAACTGGTATTTACCACCATATAGTTGCTGTATGGTGATAGTATTGGTCCTTGTTTTGTGGTTATTATTCAGTAACAGTATGGTAATATTATTTAGTCATTCCCACTAGTACTAATGGTAATGGTGTGGCAGTCTCGGTTAGGCCTTGTATAATAGTATCACTTGTAATATTCTCTTTTTATACTGTATTTTATTCAATAACAGTATGCAGGAAATAATTAGTCACTGTGGTCAAATCTAGTCCGGTAACAGTGGTATCATTTTATCACTGTATACTAGAGTGTTCAGTATATGGTGGGATTATTTATGCATTTATATAGCACCATTATTTATTATGACCGCATTATTTATGACTATGAATATGGTGGTCCCTCAACATACGATGGTAATCCGTTCCAAACGGACCATCGTTTGTTGAAACCATCGTATGTTGAGGGATCCGTGCAATGTAAAGTATAGGACAGTGGTCTACAACCTGCAGACCTCCAGATGTTGCAAAACTACAACACCCAGCATGCCCGGACAGCTGTTGGCTGTCTGAGCATGCTGGGTGTGGTAGTTTTGCAACATCTGGAGGTCCGCAGGTTGTAGACCACTGTTAGAGGAAGTTGTACTCACCTGTCCCTGCCGCTCCGGACCGTCACCGCTCGTCACCTCTGCCTGGGATGTCGCCGTCCATCGCTGTCGCCGTGTCTCCGAGGTGTCACCGACGCTCCGGTAAGGCCTCCGCTTCCCCAGCATCCTCGCGCTCTGTCGCTGCCATCACGTTGCTACGCACACGGCTCCTATTGGATGACGGGACGGTGTGCGCAGCGTCGTGATGACGACGATGGAGAGCGCCGACGATGCAGGGGATTCCGAAGAGGACGGTCTGGAGCCCCGAGGAGAGGTAAGAGACATCACCAGAGCTCACGGGGCACCGTAAACGGTTATCCGGCGGCAGCTGAAGCAGTCTGCGCTGCCGGATAGCCGTTTATGCAATGGCCCCGACATAAAAAAGCATCGTATGTTGATGCTGCCTTCAACATGCGATGGCCTCTGAGAGGCCATCGCATGTTGAAATTATCGTATGTCAGGGCCATCGTAGGTCGAGGGGTCACTGTGTGTATATATATATATATATATATATATATATATATATATATATATATACAAAGAGATTTTGGTTTGGTCATACATGAGGGCCAAATCTGTAATTATTATGTAGGCAAAATGTAAAACAAGCACATTGAAACATAGATTTTCACTTTAAGTGGTATTCCGGCCAAAGACATCTTATCCCCTATCCAAAGAATAGGGGATAAGATATCTAATCTTGGGGGGGGGCAAAATAAAATAAATGGATGGTATGCTGATGGGTGATGGACTAACCTCATTTCATGGACTCTTGAAACTATTCTTATAGTAGTTCTTTAGTTTCTACTATTGTGTCTAAAACATTGTGCATAGCATTACATGCATAGCCTTGCAATACACAGTAATAAAAAGTAAGAGTTTTGTTGACAGTTTCGGAGCTGGTGTTAATGTAAGGTAGCAATAGCTGCGACTTGCATGGCTGAGAACATTCAGTGATGAGCTAGCCATTACTTTGTAAATATGCCGATAGAAAATGTTATTAGTCATTTTCACATTATTTTTCTGTTGTTTTTCCTGCATAATTTTCCCTTTCTTTCAAAACAATGCCAGCCAAGATCATATTCAAAAAATATTATAATCTGCAAGAACAATAAATTTCTACTTGCCTGAATTCTATTTCAGCAAAGTGTCAACTTCCACCTAATGTCAGGTTTAATGGTGGGGAATAGCATGAATATGGTGGAGTAGGAATGCAATTACTCCTTAATATATACAATGCACACAATAGCTGCAAAATAAAGCTATACCGTATGCATAGTAGTAATATACAATACCAAAAAACTGTGTTATACAGTGGCCAAATAATACTGTTACCTAAATACCTTACCTAAATATTACAACTATACTGATCCTAAAAAATACTGTACCATACATCGGTGATCAAGGGTATGCGCTCGAAACGTGTTGATTTTACTGATTAGTTTGCAGCACGGTGGTGTGTTGTCCTGTATCATGGACTTTTTATGGAAATTAATAAAGACGAGCATTTTAACCCCTTAAGGACCTAGGGCGTATGGATACGCCCTGGCTTTGTGGTACTTAAGGACCCAGGACGTATCCATACGCCCGTGGGAATTTCTGCTGATATCGATCACCAGGCACCCCGCGCAAATGCCCAGGGGGGTCATCAGACCCCCCATGTCGGCGATCGGCGCAAATCGCAAGTGAATTCACACTTGCGAATTGCGCCGATTCGGGTCTATGGTGACCCGATGTCCAGGAATAGAAGGGGGATTGCGGGTGTCCATGACACCCACGATCCCCCTGAAGCGATAGGAGTGAGGTGGCAGGGGTGCCACCCCTCCTATCCCTGCTATTGGTCATCAAGACGCGATGACCAATAGCAGATCGGGGGCGGGGGGGCTTTACTTTCGGTTTCCCCGTCCTGCCCACCCACAATAGGCGAGGCAGAACGGGGAAACGACACAGGACCGGCGCCGAAGATTCACTCACCCATCGGCAGCGGGCATCGACGGTGGCAGCAGGCGATGATCAACGGAAGAAGAGGACGGCGACGCAGCTCCGTGGATCCTACGGAAGCCGGTGAGTTGCTTAGCAACATCTGGAGGGCTACAGTCTGAGACCACTATAGAGTGGTCTCCAAACTGTAGCCCTCCAGATGTTGAAAAACTACAACTCCCAGCATGCCCAGAGAGCTGGTTAGGCATTCTGGGATTTGTAGTTTTGCAACAGCTGGAGAGCTACAGTTTGAGACCACTGCACAATGATCTCTATACTGTCGCTCTCCAGATCTTGAAAAACTACAACTCCCAGCATGCCCACATAGCAGTTTGCTGTCTGAGCATGCTGGGATTTGTAGTTTTGCAACATCTGGAGGTCCAGAGTTTGGAGATCACTGTGCAGTGGTCTCTAAACTATAGCTCTCCAGATGTTGCAAAACTGCAAATCCCAGCATGCTCAGACAGCAAACTGCTATGTGGGCATGCTGGGAGTTGTAGTTGTGTACCTTCATCTGTTGCATACCTACATCTCCCAGCATGCCCTTCGGCAATCAGTACATGCTGGGAGTTGTAGTTTTGCAAAAGCTGGAGGCACACTGGTTGGAAAATACTGAGTTAGGTAACAGAACCTAACTGAAGGTTTTCCAACCAGTGTGCCTTCAGCTGTTGCAAAAGTACAACTGCCAGCATGCACGGTCTGTCAGTACATGCTGGGAGTTGTAGTTTTGAAACAGCTGGAGGTTTGTCCCCCATGTGAACGTACAGGGTACATTCACACAGGCAGGTTTACAGTTAGTTTTCTGCTTCAAGTTTGGGCTGCGGCAAATTTTTCGCCGCAGCACAAACTCCTAGCGGTAAACTCACTGTAAACGCCCGCCAGTGTGAACGTACCCTAAAAACACTACACTACACTAACACATAATAAAGGGTAAAACACTACATATACACCCCCTTACACTGCTCCCCCCCCCCAATAAAAATGAAAAACGTATTGTACGGCAGTGTTTCCAAAACTGAGCCTCCAGCTGTTGCAAATCAGCAACTCCCAGCATTTCCAGACAGCCACTGACTGTCCAGGCATTCTGGGAGTTTAGCAACATCTGGAGGCACCCTGTTTGGGAATCACTGGCGTAGAATACCCCTATGTCCACCCCTATGCAATCCCTAATTTAGTCCTCAAATGCACATGGCGCTCTCTCACTTCAGAGCCCTGTCGTATTTCAAGGAAACAGTTTAGGGCCACATATGGAGTATCGCCGTACTCGGGAGAAATTGCACTACAAATTTGGGGGGCTTTTTTTTCCTTTAACCCCTTATGAAAAGGAAAAGTTGGGGTCTATACCAGCCTGTTAGTGTAAAAATGTTTTTATTTTGTAAACTAACATGCTGGTGTTACCCCATACTTTTTATTTTCACAAGCGGTAAAAGCAAAAAAAGACCCCCAAAATTTGTAACGCAATTTCTCCTGAGTACGGAAATACCCCAGATGTGGGCATAAAATGTTCTGCGGACGCACAACAAGGCTCAGGAGTGAGAGTGCACTGTGTACATTTGATTTGCACAGGGGTGGCTGATTTTACAGCGGTTCTGACATAAACACAAAAAAAGAAATACCCACATGTGACCCCATTTTGGAAACTACACCCCTGACTGAACGTAACAAGGGGTATAGTGAGCCTTAACACCCCACAGGTGTTTGACAAAATAGTTGGATGGGAAAATGAGAAAAACATTTTTTTTCGCTAAAATGCTGGTGTTACCCTAAATTTTTCATTTTCACAAGGGAAAATAGGAAAAAGCCCCCCAAAATTTGCAACCCCATTTCTTCTGAGTAAGAACATACCCCATGTGTGCATGTAAAGTGCTCTACAGGCAAACTACAATGCTCAGAAGAGAGGGAGCGCCATTGGGATTTTGAAGAGAAAATTTGTCCGGAATTGAAGACCACGTGTGTTTACAAAGGACCCATAGTGCCAGAACAATGGACCCCCCCACATGTGACCCCATTTTGGAAACTACATCCCTCACATAATGTAATAAGGGGTACAAGTGAGCATTTACGCCCCACAGGTGTCTGATTTTTGGAACAGTGATCTGTGAAAATGAAAAATTTTATTTTTCATTTGCACAGCCCACTGTTCCAAAGATCTGTCAAATGCCAGTGGGGTGTAAATACTCACTGCACCCCTTATTAAATTCTGTGAGGGGTGTAGTTTCCAAAATGGGGTCACATGTGTGGGGGTCAACTGTTCTGGCACCACAGGGGGCTTTGTAAACGCACATGCCCCCCTACTTTCATTCCAAACAAATTCTCTTTCAAAAAGCTCAATGGCGCTCCTTCTCTTCTGAGCATTGTATTGTGCCAGCAGAGCACTTGACGCCCAAAGATGGGGTATTTCCATACTCAGAAGAAATGGGGTTACAAATGTTGGTGGTCATTTTCTCCTATTACCCACAGCATTTTAGTGAAAAATAATATTTTTTCATTTACACATCCAACTTTCACAAAAAGTCGTGAAATATCTGTGAGGTGTTAAGGCTTACTGTACCCCTTGTTACGTTCCTTGAGGGGTGTAGTTTCCAAGATGGTATGCCATGTGTGTTTTTTTTTTTCTTTTTTTGCTGTTCTGGCACCCTAGGTGCTTCCTAAATGCGACATGCCCCCCAAACACCATTTCAGCAAAATTTGCTTTCCAAAAGCTAATTGTGACTCCTTCTCTTCTGAGCATTGTAGTTCGCTCGCAGAGAATTTTACATCCTAACATGGGGTATTTATATACTCAGAAGAGATGGGGTTACAAATTTTGGGGGCATTTCCTCCCATTACCCTTTGTAAAAATGATAAATTTGGGGGAAAAACGGCACTTTAGTGAAACATTTTTTTTTTTCATTTACACATCCGACTTTAACGAAAAGTCGTCAAACACCTGTGGGGTGTTAAGGCTCACTGGACCCCTTGTTATGTGCCTTGAGGGGTGTAGTTTCCAAAATGGTATGCCATGTGGGGGTTTTCTGCAGTTCTGGCACCATAGGGGCTTCCTAAATGTGACATGCCCCCCAAAAACCATTTCAGCAAAATTCACTCTCCAAAATCCTATTGTCGCTCCTTCCCTTCTGAGCCCTCTACTGCGCCCGCCGAACACTTGACATCCACATATGAGGTATTTCCTTACTCGAGAGAAATTGGGTTACAAATTTTGGGGGGATTTTTCATCTATTACCCCTTGTAAAAATTCAAAAACTGGGTCTACAAAAACATGTGAGCGTAAAAAATGAAGATTTTGAATTTTCTCCTTCACTTTTCTGCTATTCCTGTGAAACACCTAAAGGGTTAAAAAAAACTTTCTGAATGTCATTTTGAATACTTTGGGGGGTGCAGTTTTTATAATGGGGTCATTTATGGGTTATTTTTAATAAGAAAGCCCTTGAAATCCACTTCAAAACTGAAGTGGCACCTGAAAAATTCAGATTTTGAAAATTTTGTGAAAAATTGGAAAATTGCTGCTATATTTTGAAGCCCTCTGGTGTCTTCCAAAAGTAAAAACAAGTCAACTTTATGATGGAAACATAAAGTAGACATTTTGTATATGTGAATCAATATATAATTTATTTGGAATATCCATTTTCATTTTTTTCATAAAATTTTGGAATTTTTCACCAAGAAATAATGCAAGTATCGACAAAATTTTACCACTAACATAAACTACAATATGTCACGAAAAAACAATCTCGGAATCAGAATGAAAGGTAAAAGCATCCCAGAGTTATTAATGCTTAAAGTGACAGTGGTCAGATGTTCAAAAAATGGCCGGGTCCTTAAGGTTCATTCAGGCTGGGTCCTTAAGGGGTTAAGGAGTGCTGGATCGACTTCTCTTCTATTTAGTTCATTGTTACCATACAGTGTCTATACAGATGGTACATAAATGTATTGTTTAAATAAAGTTGGGGTTGTAATATAAGGTAAGTGAACAGAACTGGACATCAGAGGCCCCGTAAATGGTAAGGAACGTGTCCCCTGTACCTGTTCTATAATGTGGTACAAATATTTTTATGTATTATGCCCTGTCCTGGTTTCTGGTCGGGTTAAAGGGGTATTCCGGCCAAAGTCATCTTAATCCCTATACGTGTAGCACCATACTATGATGTGACATCGCGCCATGCCCCCTCCATTCATGTCTATGGGGGGGGGGGGTATCTTTAGGGAGCTTCCTGGCACAAAATATTGACTTCACCTGAAAAGTGCCCCTGTGATTAAGAATATATACATATATGTTCTAGCTATTATTTCTATATTTACTGCCTTCATTGTTACCCATTTATTTTGATATAACATTTGATATGTTTTGATATAACATTTGATATGACATTTTCTAGGCTAACACTTCTAAGGCAGTTTATTTGTACATATGTTTTATTTATTATTTTTGTTTGTTTGTTTGTTTATTTATTTCTTAATTCCATTTTCTACGAAAACATTTCACTTACGGGTCAGGGAGGGAGGGAGCATTATTATTATTTTTTTCATGCTACATTTTCCTCAGGGACTGAAGCTGACATTGTAGCCCCCATTAGTGACAAACACACATGTTATTGCTGTTTAATGATCGTGGCCAGTTTTATAGAAAATAAGGCCCTAGGCAACATGTTAATAATATTAGTTATAAGAACATAGAATGCTGCTATTCAGCCATACAATAAATAAATAATCCTTCTAGAGTTTGCAAATATGACTAAGGTTCCCACATAACACTGCATATACTTCCAATACAATACTGTCTTTTAAAGATGATCTTTATGTAATCCCCCAAAAAATAAGATTTTACCCTCATTAAATAGCTTGGTCTGCCCTGATCAGATACCTTTTTACAGTTTCTTGATACGCCCTTCTGTTCCAGAGATATGAAGGTTTGTAAATTGTCTGACAATTCAGGGAATCAGTCAGATGGGCGTGAACCTAATTTTAATAATGGGAGTGACTCAGGTGACGGACAGGATTATAAAGTCAGGGAAGTGTGAATGTTGTTCTACCCCCTGACTGTAATTGTCAGACAAACTATAAAACCTCATATCTCAGGAACAGAAGGTTGCATCAAGAATCTGTAAAAAGGTGTGTGATCAGGGCAGTCTTGGTTATTATTATTAATAATAATGCATTCTCATTTTGGGGGATGGCCACAGGTTCTCTTTAAATGGGTACTATGGAAAAAAAAGATACCCCAATCCACAGGAATAGGGATAGGTTTCTGATCGTGGGGGTCCAACCGATGGGGACCCTGGTGATCTCCTGTATGGGGCAACTACTCACCCATCTTCGGTACGCTCTAGCCCCCAGCCTCCAAGACAGGCTTCAATGACAACTTGCAGCAGGGCCCCAGCTCAGGTGATTTGCTAAGCGAGTTGTCACTGAGGCCCATCTCCGAAGGTTGGCGGCTAGAGCGCGCTGAGGACGAGTGAATAAGCTGGCCCATGTACAGGAGATCACGGAGGGTCCCGGCGGTGGTAAATTATCTCTTATCATGTGGATAGGGGATAAGTTTTATTTCCCCAGAGTAACCCATCAATGCCCCAACAATAACAACTAACAACACCATACAATGTCAAAATAATAAAAGAGTTAATGGTATGGTCTAGGTGGTCTAATGAAATTAAGTTTTACATGTTCCCTCCACGCTCAGTTTTTTCCTCCTGCTCCAGAACTTGGAGACCCTCTATAAAATACAGTAGCAGACCTGTATTATATGTCTCCACTGACATCACCTGAACCTGTATTATACATGACAAGTTTACTACTCCCTAAACTGACCCTTAATGAAACCATTATTGACCATGATTTAAAATTTTTTTTATTGACGGTCACTGAAGTGTTAAATGATTGAAAAAATCATCATCACTGAATAAATATTTGACAACCTCCCGGAAGAGCACACAGTATAACACAATGTGATTTTAATATTCAATCCAGTCGGAGACAGCAATAAGTCATTGTCCTAATAAAATCCTACCGCACTTTCCAGAGAGAGCTGCAATACAGGGCCCTGTGTATATAGATAATAAAACAAGTGAAGTTGTAGCATTGCTGTCACTTCTGTAATGACATCTAGTGGGACATCTTCACTTATAGCCCTGCATTTCTATGGAAGAAATGATGATTTTATTACATTAAATTACACAGCAAATGTAAATATTTTGTAAAGCAAAACTGAGGTTAAATCTAGTGACTAAATGACATTATGGGAGGCTCTGGCTTAACATGCACATAAATTGTGGAGCATTAATGAATATCTAATCTTCATTATTTCATTCTCTAATTAAAAAGAAAAGAACCTGCCAGCAGTCTCATAAGGAAAACAAATGAAATGCACATTTCCTGCTCAAACTGATTTATTTGTTGTTTACCAGCGGTGTGTTTTATTTCAGGGTTTCAGTGCGACGCTTTGATCTGTTTTCTGTAGTTGTATCACATCAAATTAGAGCAGTGACAGTTCAGCACGCCCGGCCTGTGTAACATAATGCATTCTGGGATTGGTACACAAGAGAAAAATGAATGCCAAGCCTGCAATGTCTGCTGCTGAGAAAATTATTTTATTTTGTGATGAATGTTTCATTTCATTGGCCTAAATACCCATGTTTGAGGGGGGAGTTCGTAAAGTAAAAGCGGAACTTGTTACAAAATCTGATTTGAGATCTTTTTTTTTTATTTAAATGGATTCTTCAGGAATACATAGATATAGTGTGATTGGATATGGTTTGTACAAGAGCCCCTGTGGACGAAACCTATATCCAAGGGCAGACATATACAATCAAACTGTATTATCACTGTAGACAAGCCAGCTCTCCGGTATACTGGAAAAACAGCATTTTGAATTCTATAATGATGTTAAAATAAACCTAGGCAAGTCGATGATGGGCTTTTTCCCATTCATCCAGTGATTCGGGACAGTTGCCATTTAGCAAGCAGGTACTGGATTTCAAAAAAATCATTGCATACAGAATTATTTTCATCCAGTGAAAACAACCCACAGGGCAACTATGGCATATGGTCCTTAGGTCTGGAGCCATTGTCCATTTTGGCCTTTGGGACAACAGATAGGATATTGGATGTAAATGATCCAGCTTTTTACATCTGGCGTTCCCATTCAGGAGAGTTAAGGGATACTGAACACATGTGTACCCAGCCTTACACCATGATGGACATATTGACATTACTAATTATACAATACTAGTGATGGGTAATCCTACAAGTGCTAGGAATATTACTACTTACTGGCATATATATATATATATATATATATATATATATATATATACAGTGGTCCCCTGACATACGATGGCCCCCAACATACCATAATTTCAACATACGATGGCCTTTCTGAGGCCATCAACTGTTGAAGGCAGCATAAACATACGATGCTGCCGTGTGTCGGGGCCATCACAAAACGGCTATCCAGCAGCGCTGACTTCTTCAGCTGCCACCGGATAGCCGTTTAATGTGCCCCATGTGCCCCGCTGAATGAAACTAACATGTCCCCACCACTCCGGCCTGCGCTTCCACTGCCCTGCGCTGTCGCCCTCATCACATCCATGATGGCGACGGCACAGGGCAGCATTGACGTAGTGATACAGCAGCAGAGGAGCGGCGAACTGATGGCCCGGCGTGGCAAACTGACAGACCAGAGCGGCGAACTGATGGGCTGGAGCGGCAGGGACACATGAGTATGATCCAAGGTATGAATCCCTCAGCATACGATAGTTTCAACAAACGATGGTCCGTCTGGAACCAATTACCATGGTATGTTGAAGGACCATTGTACAGTATACTATGCAACAAAATCCATATTCAATGGTCATTTTGCCAAATTAGGGAATATAAGTATTTGTTTTCTGTGACATTACTGTGGACCTAGCACTATCATCCCTGTGTCCTATCCCTGTTCTGTTACATTACATTATTTCAACACTTTCACATCTTTTAAGCTATAACCTCTTATGACTTCAGAGTTTGATATCCACTGCTATTGTTATCTAGTGTATATATATATATATATATATATATATATATATATATATATGTTATATTGTGCACTATTAGATCCTGGTTGCTCGAGCTGATGGGCTGCGACCAGGCCTTGTCAGAAACAGACATGAAGAGCCGTGGTCAGATGCTTCTTCTCTAAAATTGTCAAACACTGCCTCCTCTTCTCTTCACATTTGGTGCCAACAGGAGGACCAGAAGGTACCTAAAACAAGCATAGACTCTCTGCATCACTAGCTTTGAAATGTAAAATACCAATGCAAAATGCCTGGCAGTCACCCCACTCCTCCAGTGCCACTATATACCTTATTTATTGCATACTCCCTATTTCCTTCCCTCATGTGTTCCACCCTCTTTGCCCAACATCTCTCACAACAGATATAGCGGTTCCAGTCCCCCTCTGCTCATGTACTTTCTCCTACCATTAATTCACCTATAGCATTGCCTGAGCTGCTGCAATAATAATCAGTGTAATGAACTTGTGTTGTTTTTATACATGGAGGTGCCCTTTGGTGGTTTGGAGTCCAACTAGGGCTGAACGCTCCTGCCCCTTCACTTTAACAATTAATGTGGGTCTCAGCACTATCACCCTATTGATCAAAACTTCTGACATCACTGTAACATCAAAAAAAATTTAAGTATGACAGCACAATAATAACACTTAAAGGGGTTATCCACCATAAGGTGATTTTAGTACGTACTTGGCAGGCAGTAATGGACATGTTTAGGAAGGATCTGCGCTTGTCTTGTGGCTAAATGGCTATGTTGTGAGATTACCATAACACTGTGGCTAGCTTTTTTTGAAATGGTATTTCCTGTTTGAGTTTTCTTCTTTTGCCTACAAATCCCATAATTCCATTTTCCTCCCTCCCACACATCAGCCACCCCACCTATGGAAACATAAATGAGCTGCATCCATTCAAAGACCTGTGGTTTTCAATCAGGGTGCCTACAGCTGTTGCATTAGTTGCAGATTGATCTCTCTCCCACCAAGCGATCGCTCCACCCATTGAAGCAGACAGGTTCCCTGTCATCAGCTGACTAGTGAGTCAGGTCTCGGCCGCATTGTAAGCTGGGAAAAATTTGAGACAACAGTAATTTTGTATGCTGGTAAAAATAAATATTGGAGTGAAAATCACAGAAGAATTGTGAGAAAACCATCACACACAGGTACAGACACTATATTATGAACTACATGCTTATAGAGAGACAGCAGTCGGCACAACCTGCTTCTGTCTTGGTGTGTGTATTCGGTCAGGCTGCTCTGAAGGATATGGAAAATGGTCCGGTGATGGTGGTGCTCAATCTCAATAGAACATTCACAAATATTCAATGTGGCAAAGAAGAAATTAATGAGAGGCCACTCACCGGATCCGTGCTCCAAGATTCTTTCTTTATTTTCGGTGCATTGAAAACGCCAACAATACAAGGTCAGACGCCGGGATGGCGCTGCAATTACAGAGGCTGTTTCACACGGAATCGTGCTTCATCAGACTGCATGCTTATACCTGTGTGAGGGGGAGGTATAAGCCTTCCAACCCACATGACACAGGTGCGTAAGAGTATAGAAACAGGACTGTAAATATACTAGATTAGAAAAATTTAATTATCAAAAACTTCCTAGCAATTTTTAGCGCTACCATGTATTGATAGGACTTATTGATCGCTTTTCATTAATTTTTACATGATATAAAGTGACCAAATATACACTATTTTGGACTTTGGAATTTATTTGTGCGTACGCCATTGACCGTGCGGTTTAATTAACTATATATTTTTATAATTCAGACATTTCCACACACGGCGATACCACATATGTTTATTTTTATTTACACAGTTTTTTTTTTAAATGGGAAAGGGGGGGTGATTCAAACTTTTATTAGGGAAGGGGTTAAATGATCTTTATTTACTTTTTTTTAAACTTATTTTTGCAATGTTATAGCTCTCATAGGAGGCTATAACACTGCACACACTGATCTTTTACATTGATAGGAAACCATTGATCAATGATTCTGCCGCTTGACTACTCATGCCTGGATCTCAGGCGCTGAGCAGTCATTCGGCGATCGGACACCAGGAGCCAAGAACATCCCAAACATTATTTTTACATTATCCGTTTTAATCCGTTATAGTCCGTTATTAATAATGGACGTTATTTTGTGACGGAAGATAGTAACGGAATAAATAGTGCATGCACTATTTCTTCCATTCGTTCTCCCTTCACAAAATAACGTCCATTATTAATAACGGACTATAACGGATTAAAACGGATAATGTAAAAATCCCATAGACTATAATGGCATTTTCTAACGGACGTATGGGATTTTTTAACGGACATTTAATGGCCGATTTTCAGAGTTTTCATAACGGAACATCAAACGGATCTTTAAAACGGATACATTTTATAGTGTGAAAGCAGCCTAACACTGGAGTGGTATGCCCAAGTGAATGGAGTAGCCATGGGCACTCCCGTCACATGCACCCTCACCAATCTGTACGTGGCATGGTTTGAAAGAAAATACATTTTCAATGAAAAAAATCCATACTTGAGACACATCTACAGATACCACAGATTTGTGGATGATGTCTTTCTAGAGTGGTCAGATATGGAAAAAACCTTTGCAGATTTTGTGAAACATCTGAACTCCTCAAATGACATGAATCTTAAATTTACATCAGTTTACAGTAATACTAGTTTAGAATTCTTAGATGTCCAAATTTGAAAAGAAGAGCAAGGCAGCAAAGTGATTGGGTTCCGAAAAGAGACAGCAGGCAATTCACTTCTACATTTTAACAGTTACCATCCGACACATATGAAATCTCCCATCCCATACAGTCAGTTTCTGCGTCTTAGGAGAGTCAATGAGGACGACTGTGATTTCTGTCAACAAGCCAAAGAGCTTTACCATAGATTTTTGGATAGAGGTTATCCCTCTATAATTCTAGATATGGCATATACAAAAGCTGAATCACAGAGTCGTTCCTCGTTGCTTCACAAAAGACGCAGATCTGTACATTCTAACACCAATGTTCAGACTGAGCGGTTTGCATTTATATTTAAATTCAGCCCTATGGCAGATAAAATCAAGAATATAATATATAAACATTGGTATATTATTCAGAACGACACTGATTTGAAACATATTAGCAGTCAAATCGGCAGTACCATAGTTCGTAGTAAGTTCACCCGAACAAATCCGAATCCGAATTGGTAAAATAAATCGCTCCCTGCAGGGAACTACAAGTGCGGTTCCTGTACATGATGCATGTATATGAATACTGACAAAATATTTGTATCGGAGGCGTTCAGGTGAAATTTAATGGACCTGTTTGTTGCAGAACCAAATGTCCCGTGTACGCTATAGTATGCCCGTGTAAATGTTTTTACATTGGGTGCACTATCAGGTCTCTCAACACCCGTTTTAGAGAGCACATCTATTCGGTGGAAACTAACTAACAAGGGAGCACCCCGGTTTATCTCGCACTTGCAATAAGTGCACGATAATAATCCCTACATGGAATTACTTATATATTTACTCCATCCCACAGGGTCCACACAACCAAATGTGCAGTACATACCCGTTTAAAGCAAAAATAGAGAAATCTAATAGATTTGTAAACAATCACATAATTACACATATGTGTGTGTATATATGCATATGTGTGTGTATATATATATATATATATATATATATATATTGTGTTATGGTGGCACAGAAAAGGTGTATTTCCTTTGCTCACCCTGAAGTATCTCTCACCTGCTTCTTAAGTAATGAGGCAGCAGGGAAGGGAGGTGTATATAAGATGGAGACGCAGTGTAATCTGGGCTCTCCCTGGGAACAGTATGCTGGCTGGTAGAGGGGGAGACACACGGGCCCTGTTTAGGTAACACGCAGAAGGTGCTGCGAGTGGTCCAAGTTCAGGTGTGAGCTGGTAGCAAAACAGGTTGCAGGTGGCACAGGTTTTTAACTGGATGAGGGAAGCTCACCAGTTGATAGACAGGGCATGCTTACATGTATAGTCAGTGACCAGACGGTCTAGGACTTTATTTTTGTTCCTGTTTATGTTTCGTTTTACCTGCAACCTGTGGAAATAAAGCTGGTGAGGAGCCAGACTTGTATGCGGAACTGTGGTCTGTGGTGTTATTGTGAGGAACGTGCCCCATGGCAAGTGAGCAGGATGTTCCGAGAGCTAATCCCCAAGATGGTTTGTCACAATATATATATATATATATATATATATATATATATACATATATATAATACCTCACCCCATCCCCACTACATTAGGCCAGAAATGTTAGTGTCCACACTAGAATAGACTATTATAGATACCCCTGACCCCGACCCCTTCTAATTATTATAAAAGTATTCATCCTTGATACTCCGCTATTGCTATGCACCCCATTATTGCATCCTTCAAATTATCCATTTATATTCTCCTGGTTTCAATAATACCAGCTCATCACTTCACAGACAGACACTGCATCATTTATCTTTCCATTGTATCAGTGCCATGTTCTGTTTACAAATACCTTGCTACTCGTCATCCTAATACGATCACAGTGTTTAACTTGTAGCAATCATGTTACTAATTCAATTTTACATCCCTGAAACAAGGAGTACGTTAATAGCAACACCCAATTTATATATAATACATAAGAACCCTCATATCCTGGTAGACGGGAAGACATGCTGGGACTTCTAGTATGGAAACATGTGAGTCCGGTGCCCAAAACATCACAGAAAATCAGAGGATCCAGTTTACTCACATAAATGCTGCATCACATGAACTGATCCTTTGTGCTACTGCACGGTTCAAGGCCTGCTGGGACCTTTAGTGTGCAGCTGCGGACACACAAGCACGGTATCTAGGATTCGACAGCCTCCCAGCACATCTTACTTAGTACCCACCATACACCACAGCTCATGCAAACCCCCCCCCCCCCCTTATTTTTTTTCAAGACAATCCTTTATGCTATCGTACGCAAATATACAGACTAAAACGTAGAAACATCATACCTACAAGTATGCTGTACTATATGTATTCATCCTCACGATCGCTGAAGGATCCAGGACATGCTGGGATCTGCAGTTTACAGCCACAGATGCTTAGGACCTAACGGCATATCATAAGTCAGCCCTCTTTTTCTCTTTTTCACCTTTATATAACTTTGCGATATAGCAAATGTTGAAACTTTCAATTCACTGTTGCAAGAATAGAGCCTGACACTTAGGACCTGACAGCTGCCCGGCGCTTCATAGACCACAAGCACTGCCAGTTACCCTTCTAGTACCATGTACACTGCAAATTTTAACATCCTATTTAATACACCATATGTGGATTGGAAGACTCGTACCTCCCTCTCACACCGGTGTAAGCATGCAGTCTGAAGAAGCACGATTCCGTGTGAAACAGCCTCTGTAATTGCAGCGCCATCCAGGCGTCTGACCTTGTATTGTTGGCGTTTTTAATGCACCGAAAATAAAGAAAGAATCTTGGAGCACGGATCCGGTGAGTGGCCTCTCATTCATTTCTTTTTTGCCACATATTATGAACTACACTAACTTTACAACCCCTGTAGCATAGTCAAATAAAAAAAATTCCTGGAATTCCCCTTTAAAGCATACCTGTCACATCACAGGAAAAATGATGCTTATATATATTACTTACTGGGCCATGCAGATGTCTTTTTTATGTGTCCAGCTTCTGTTTTTAGCTCACAAGTTAAAGTGCAGAAAACTCCGCACTAATTAACCATAATAACATGAATAAACACCCATAGATGACTTCCATAACAAATAATCGCCCTTGCAACCTTTTCTTGTTTAATCATGCAGAAGGGCTCCGTTTCCCATTCATGTGTCCCAGTGACGTTGTGTATATACCCGACATACATTCCTATTACCTCAGTCAATCTCCCTACTCACCCATATGTCACTTAGCCATTCAGTCTTCTGTTAACTCACCATATTTCATATCACATCTCTCATCACCATACCTCACACATACAATGTATCCAATATGCTTATTACCTAGTGAACCAATTATCGCAGGTAATTTCACTTTTGATAATAAATATCCCTATGGGATGTCCAGAATTATTCTATGGGATGTCACCAATAACCCTTATTCATTACAGTTATCTTTGAAAATATGTCCCTTTCAATAATTTATTTGTCATATTGCACCTACACATTGGACCACAGGTACCTCCTTCTAGATATACATTTATGTAATAACCTTAACACAATAATTCATTAATATAATAATCCTTATATATCATCTTCTATACAAACAATAAATCTTGAAGTTTTTATTTACTTTGATCCATGTTACCAGTAGTTTTCCATCTCAATGAAGGCGGGTATGAGGAAATCACCCCACCCCCACTACATTCTACCAGATTTATGATCACTATCTATCAGTGTTAGACAGAGGGCCTCAGCCCTGGGGCAGCCTTCTTCAGTCAGAGGTCCATTGTTATGATTCGGCTAGCTGGATGTGGATCCTCTGTGTCAGCGAGGGATTGGCGTGGACCAGGTTAGCAACCAGGTCGTATCCACCGGCAACGGCTCAACCTCGCTGACTGCTGAGAAGGCGTGGGACAGAAGGACTAGGCAGAAGCAAGGTCAGACGTAGCAGAAGGTCGGGGCAGGCGGCAAGGTTCGTAGTCACTAGTAATAGTAGGAGGTCAGGAACACAGTAATGGTAAACACAGTAGTAGCTTTCTCTAGGCACTAAGGCAACAAGATCCGGCAAGGAAGTGCAGGGGAAGTGAGGTTATATGGACAGGGAGCAGGTGGAAGCTAATTAGGCTGATTGGGCCAGGCACCAATCATTGGTGCACTGGCCCTTTAAATGTCAGAGAGCTGGCGCGCGCGCGCCCTAGAGAGCGAAGCCGCGCGTGCCAGAACATGATAGCCGGGGATCGGGACGGGTAAGTGGCTTGGGATGCGATTCGCGAGCGGGCGCGTCCCGCTATGCGAATCGCATCCCCATCATGAATGTCAGTGCAGCGCTCCCGGTCAGCGGGCCCTACCGGGGCGCTGCATAGAGGAGAACGCCGCGAGCGCTCCGGGGAGGAGCAGGGACCCGGAGCGCTCGGCGTAAGAGTACCCCCCCCCCCTTAGGTCTCCGCCTCTTTTTGTCTCCTTGTCCCTTCAAAAGAGATGAGAAAATAGGGGGCACCTCTTGAGTCTCCTTCTGGAAAAAGAAGTCCTGGGTAGCTACACCAGCAGCAGGCAGTTTAGAAGGAATGGGGAGGGGGGGCAGAGGGAGAAGCATGTCAATGCGGGTGGCCAAATGGATAAGTTCATGCAGGTTGGCAGGAATTTCTCGTGCGGCCAGCACATCTTTGATGTTACTGGATAGGCCTTTTTTAAAGGTCGCACAGAGAGCCTCGTTGTTCCAGGATAATTCAGAGGCGATGGTACGAAATTGGATGGCGTATTCGCCTACAGAAGAACTACCCTGGACCAGGTTTAACAAGGCAGTTTCGGCAGAAGAAGCTTGGGCTGGTTCCTTGAAGACACTGCGAACCTCAGAGAAGAAGGACTGTACAGTGGCGGTGACAGGATCATCGCAATCCCAGAGCGGTGTGGCCCAAGACAAAGCCTTCCCAGACAGGAGACTAACCACGAAAGCCACCTTCGACCGTTCTGTAGGAAATTGGTCCGACAACATCTCCAAATGTAGGGAGCATTGTGACAGGAAACCACGGCAGAGTCTAGAGTCCCCATCAAATTTGTCCGGCAGGGACAAGCGGAGGTTAGGAGTGGCCACTCGCTGCAGAGGAGGTGCAGGAGCTGGCAGAGGAGATGGTAGCTGCTGTTGCAGCTGCTGTAGCTGTGACTGAAGTTGCTGTAACATAGTGGTCATGTGCAACAGCTGGTGAGCTTGTTGGGCGATCTGTCGGGTTTGCTGGGCGACCACCGTGGATATGTCAGCGATACTTGGCAACGGCACGTCAGCGGGATCCATGGCCGGATCTACTGTTATGATTCGGCTAGCTGGATGTGGATCCTCTGTGTCAGCGAGGGATTGGCGTGGACTGTGTCGGTGGACCGGTTCTAGGGTTGCTACTGGTTTTCACCAGAGCCCACCGCAAAGCGGGATGGTCTTGCTGCGGCGGTAGCAACCAGGTCGTATCCACCGGCAACGGCTCAACCTCGCTGACTGCTGAGAAGGCGTGGGACAGAAGGACTAGGCAGAAGCAAGGTCAGACGTAGCAGAAGGTCGGGGCAGGCGGCAAGGTTCGTAGTCACTAGTAATAGCAGGAGGTCAGGAACACAGTAATGGTAAACACAGTAGTAGCTTTCTCTAGGCACTAAAGCAACAAGATCCGGCAAGGAAGTGCAGGGGAAGTGAGGTTATATGGACAGGGAGCAGGTGGAAGCTAATTAGGCTGATTGGGCCAGGCACCAATCATTGGTGCACTGGCCCTTTAAATCTCAGAGAGCTGGAGCACGCGCGCCCTAGAGAGCGGAGCCGCGCGCGCCAGAACATGATAGCCGGGGACGGGTAAGTGGCTTGGGATGCGATTTGCGAGCGGGCGCGTCCCGCTATGCGAATCGCATCCCCATCATGAATGTCAGTGCAGCGCTCCCGGTCAGCGGGCCCGACCGGGGCGCTGCATAGAGGAGAACGCCGCGAGCACTCCAGGGAGGAGCACGGACCCGGAGCGCTCGGCGTAACATCCATTATATCAAAAATTATTGTATAAAAGCCCCATGTGCGTGCCGGTCTATGGCTCTGATATCTTACAAACAAGAGGAAGCTCCCTACACCCAAAGTAATACATAAAAGTTAATCAAAGTTTAGAGTCCCCCAAAAGTACATTTCCTCTGTGTTCTGTTCAGACACAACAAGGTCCCTCTTGTTTGTCTCATGGCAGACCCATAAGTCCTAGTTGTCGTGCGGTAATAACTCAATTATGAATTATGGCCATAAAAATTATTAATTATGAAAAATTAAAAATTATGAAAATTATTTAAACATATCAAAATTATGACCTGGGGAATTGTAGACAAAGCTAATCAATACAATACATATACTGATCACCGAAGGGCATGCTGGGAGATGTAGTTATGCAACAACTGGAGGGATCGCAACTACAACTCCCAGCATGCTGTGATTTGCAGGTTTGCAACATCTGGAGAGCTACAGTATAGAGACCACTGCAAACTGTGGCCCTCCAGATGCTGCAAAACTACAAATCCCAGCAGGCCCAGACAGCAAACAGTTGTGTGGGCATGCTAGGAGTTGTAATTTGCAAGATCTGGAGGGCTATAGTTCAGAGACTACCATATAGTGGTCTCAAACTGTAGCCCTCCAGCTGTTGCAAAACTACATCTCCCAGCATGCCCAAACCACCAATAGCAGGGATAGGAGGGGTGGCACCCCTGCCACCTCACTTCTATCGCTTCAAGGGGATCCTGGGTGTCTTAGACACCCACCATCCCCCTTACATTCCGGGTCACCGGGTCACTATAGACCCGTAAAGACCCGAAATCACGCAAATCACAAGTGTGAATTCGCTTGCGATTTGCGCCGATTGCCGACATGGGGGGGTCTAATGACCCCCCTGGGCATTTGCGCGGGGTGACTGCTGATCGATATCAGCAGTCACCCCGGTCCTGTCCCCGCCCGACGCGTGGCGGGAGCCGGAATTCCCACGTACGTATGAGTACGTCCCTGGTCCTTAAGACCCAGGGCGCAGGGATGTACTCATACGTCCGTGCTCCTTAAGGGGTTAAAAGAGAGTGAGGAACAACTATTACATCGGGGCCTCAATTTTGCACCATCTAGCTCATTGAATAAATTCAAGACCTTTATTGGAGTAAAAAAAAACATTTGTGCGCAATCTAAGTTGAAAGAAGTATTTAATAAAAAACTATACATACACAAATGAAGAATGAACCCCCTAATTCGAACTTCTCACATAGAACTCTTAAAAAATGCTTCACCTTCCACCCACAAAATGAATACTCGGATGCATTTTATGTATTTGAGAAAATGGTAACCAAGGACATACATAATCTGAAGATAAATAAACACAACAAATATCAAAAAACTAATCTTACTAAAAAGTATAGTAAAATAGTATCGGGTATTGACTGTCTTACGGCTAACCTATCCCGATATGTGGACTTACACACACACTTTACAACTGTTAAACGAAATAGAGTGGAAAAAGGGATTCATCATTGGTACCTCCTTGTATACTATGATGAGCACAATAAGGGAAGGCTAGCATCTGAATATTTTTTAAAACAGTATACAAACATGCCCCAGGAACAAATCCAATAAATCGGAGAATGTATTTTGTTTATTTTAAACCATAACTATTTTAAATATCAGGAGACATACAGTAACCCCCCGACCTACGATGGCCCCGACATATGATAAAATCGACATACGATGGCCCTATCAGAGGCCATCGCATGTCGATGTCAGCATCGACATACGATGCTTTGATATGTCGGGGCCATCGCATTAACTGCTATCCGACAGCGCAAAATGCTTAACCCCTTAAGGACTCAGGGTTTTTCCGTTTTTGCACTTTAGTTTTTTCCTCCTTACCTTTTAAAAATCATAACCCTTTCAATTTTCCACCTAAAAATCCATATTATGGCTTATTTTTTGCGTCGCCAAATCTACTTTGCAGTGACATTAGTCATTTTACCCAAAAATGCATGGCGAAACGGAAAAAAAATCATTGTGCGACAAAATCGAAAAAAAAAAACGCCATTTTGTAACTTTTGGGGGCTTCCGTTTCTACGCAGTGCATATTTCGGTAAAAATTACACCTTATTATTATTCTGTAGGTCCATACGGTTAAAATGATACCCTACTTATATAGGTTTCATTTTGTCGCACTTCTGGAAAAAATCATAACTACATGCAGGAAAATTTATACGTTTAAAAATGTCATCTTCTGACCACTATAACTTTTTTATTTTTCCACGTACGGGGCAATATGAGGACTCATTTTTTGCGCCGTGATCTGAAGTTTTTATCGGTATGATTTTTGTTTTGATCGGACTTTTTGATCACTTTTTATTCATTTTTTAATATTATAAAAAGTGACCAAAATACGCTTTTTTGGACTTTGGAATTTTTTTGCGCGTACGCCATTGACCGTACGGCTTAATTAATGATATATTTTTATAGTTCGGACATTTACGCACGCGGCGATACCACATATGTTTATTTATTTATTTTTTTACACTGTTTTATTTTTTTTATGGGAAAAGGGGGGTGATTCAAACTTTTATTAGGGAAGGGGTTAAATGACCTTTATTAACACTTTTTTTTTACTTTTTTTTTTGCAGTGTTATAGGTCCCATAGGGACCTATAACACTGCACACACTGATCGCTCATCCTGATCACAGGCGTGTATTAACACGCCTGTGATCAGCATTATCGGCGCTTGACTGCTCCTGCCTGGATCTCAGGCACGGAGCAGTCATTCGTCGATCGGACACCGAGGAGGCAGGTAAGAGCCCTCCCGGTGTCCGATCAGCTGTTCGGGACGCCGCGATTTCACCGCGGTGGTCCCGAACAGCCCGACTGAGCAGCCGGGATACTTTCAGTTTCACTTTAGAAGCGGCGGTCAGCTTTGACCGCCGCTTCTAAAGGGTTAATACCGCACATCGCCGCGATCGGCGATGTGTGGTATTAGCCGCGGGTCCCGGCCGTTGATTAGCGCCGGGACCGACGCGATATGATGCGGGATCGCGGCGCGATCCCGCTTCATATCACGGGAGCCGGCACAGGACGTAAATATACGTCCTGCGTCGTTAAGGGGTTAAGCTGCTGTCGGAGAGCAGTTTAAGCATCCCTGGCAGGTTCGCTTACCTATTCCCGCTGCTCCGGGTCCACTTCGCGATCCTCTGGTGTCTTGCGCATCTTCTCCAGGGTCCGGGCCTCGCTTTCCGGCGTTGTTATTATGTCACTATGCACGCCGCGCCGGCACAGCAGCGTAATAACGTCACCAGAAAGCGAGGCCCGGACCCTGCAGAAGAAGCGAAAGAAGCCGGAGGATCACGAAGAAGACCCCGGAGCAGCGGGACAGCATCGGGAGCCCCTGGGACAGCATCGGGAGCGGTGAGGACCTGGTCCGGAGTGGCGGGGACAGGTGAGTACAGCTTCCTATACTTTACATTGCACGGATCCCTCAACATACGATGGATTTGACAAACGATGGGTCGTTTGGAACGCATTACCATCGTATGTTGAGGGACCACTGTACTTAGTGCAGAAGTGGGGCACGGCGATGGGGACCAGATTCGCACCCAGTTATTCTAATCTCTATGTAGGACACTGGGAGGAAAACAATATATACAGAGAGGGAGAGCTGGGTGCGGGTCTGGTCCTATGGAAAAGATTTATAGATGAAGTTATTTTTATATGGGAGGGGAGTGAACCCAGTCTGCAACAGTTTTTAAAAGATATTAATAAAAACAAGTTTTATTTGGATTTTACAGCATCATACAGCACAACTGGGGTTCACTTTTTAGATTTAGACATACAAATTAAAGACAATACACTAATTACCACCTCTTTTACAAAACCCGCTGACAGCAGCAGCTATATTGAAAGAAGCAGCTGCCATTTACCTCAATGGCTGGACAACATCCCAAAAAGTCAATTTTTACGCTTAAGGAGAAACTGCACCAGATTGGAGGACGTTGTAAAGGAAGCAAACAATCTCAAATTTAAATTTTTGAATAAAGGCTATAGAGACAAAATATTAAATGATGCAATGGAAAAAGTAAGAGGGACAGAACGCAATAAATTATTAACAAGTAAAAATACACCAACAGAAATTGAAATAAAAAGAGACATGGAAGGGAAAAAAGAAGAGAAATAAATATTGAATATACCAATCATTACCACCTTCTGTTCCCACAGTTTTCTGGTAAAAAAAAGATTGTGAAGAAACACTGGAATCTGTTACTAAATGACAAAGTGATTGGTGAACTGTTACCTAGGATACCATCATTTATATTTTGAAAAAATCAGAATATAGGGAATAACATAGCCCAACAGTAAAACACCCTAAAAAGAACCTTATAATAACTACAAATAAAATTCAAAATAACATCAACTCCATCTGTGAATTCTTTCCCTGCCGTCGCTGTCAGGCATGTGCAGCAATGAATAACAAAACACCCACATTTTCGGTTCAAAATAGAGATAAAAAAAATTGAAAAAAGAATTACGGACCACATAAATTGCAAAACTCTGGGAGTCATATATGGAATACGCTGCCCCTGTGACAAAATTTATGTGGGCTGTACAAAAAGAATGCTTGCTAAAAGAATCGGAGAACACACATATAATATAAATAGGGGTTTTGAGGGACACCCCCTATCTAAACATTTTAAAGACAAACATGGATCATCAAGCAGGAGATCTGTATTCTTTGGTCTGGAAATAGTAACTCCACATTGGAGAGGGGGTGATTATATAGCCCAGATGTCGCGGGCAGAGAGCTCTGGTCCTCTGGATACGCTTGCCCCCCATGGGTTAAATATGGACATGGAAATCTTTGATTTCTATTAAAATCAAGGATTTCACTCGCCGACATACTCTTACAGTACAAACAGCAATAATCTTTTGTGAAAATGCAGGTGTTCACAGTACACACCGAGCCATCGGGATCCGGTGATCTATAAATAGCAGGAAAAGATCAGACACATATTCCCAGACGAAGGAAGTCGTATCACTTCTGAAACGCGTCGGATTTTTGTCCTTCCCTGCTACTTGTATTGACGTCACTATCAGAGACCGCGGAATTACCGGATCCTAGCGAGAAACAGAACGGTTGAGACAACGCCGGCCGGGGCTGTCTCCCGCTCTCCCGAAAGCTACGGAACGAACCCTGCAAAACCCTGCACATCGTTATCCTCACCGTGAACATCGCTCCCGGCACACGCATCTGGAACAGCTTCAACCAGAGAAGGTATTTAAAACACATGCAGAACATCGCACCTGGAGCTAAGTTTTATGCTAAATCAGATATTATAACTAGGGCCAATAATTCCCTTTCTTTTACTATTATGCTTGTTTTTTCCAGCATTGATACTGCTTGCTCCTTTTATCTAGCTCTCATCCTGCAGCACGTTGCAGTTTGTTACAAACCGGCTCTCAGCATCTTAATATATACATTCTTTACAGCACATAGCACTTTGTCGACCCTCAAGTATATCAAGTGACCTATACGCCAAGGTAACGGCAGACTGTTGCACTTTATTACCATTTAATAAACATTTTTTGCGCTAATTACAATTTTCTTGTATATTTCTTCTTATATATGGTGTACAGGGAACCATATACAGTTTAATCAGCAGCTATCTATCCCCATTGCCATAGGTAGCGCTTGTATACACATATATCTATATATACTTTATATTTATATATATTTTATGACATATAATACCCCTCAAGAGCCTGTTTGCTGAAAAAGAAAACCAATTAGTATCACTGAACGTGTAAGGTACATTGCATTCCACCCAATAGTATATAATAATGAAGAATCATGTAGAACATACTGTGTTCACTGCAATAAACTAAAAGGTGTACCCACACACTTGTGTATTATGTATGTGAAAATGTGAACTATATGTGTGTATAAATACTAATATGTGTGGGTAGACATACTACTATGTATGCACAATTGGTGTACCGAAAAAATGTGACAGTCCTAACAACCATTCTACTCTACTCAGTGTAACCCATATCCAATAAACCAGTGTGTTGTACATAAATATGTGAAAGTGAACATAAACTACTACTATGTATCCCCTTTAGACTATGAAAAGTATGATGTGAATTGACCACCAATTGTGGTCCTATGTGTACTCCCGGCTAGCTCAATGGGCTATTCGGGACCGCCGCGGTGAAATCGTGTCCTCCCGAACAGCTGGCGCACACAAGGAGGGCCCCTACCTTCCTCCTGTGTGTTGGATTGCCGAATGACTGCTCAGTGCCTGAGATCCAGGCATGAGCAGTCAAGCGGCAGAATCATTGATCAATGTTAAAGGGGTTATCCAGCATAAGGTGATTTTAGTAGGTATCTGGCAGACAGTAATGGACATGCTTAGGAAGGATCTGCGCTTGTCTTGGGATAAATGGCTATGCTGTGAGATTACCATAACACTGTGGCTAGCTTTCTGTTAACTTGTATTTCCTGTTTTCAGTTTTCTTGTTTGCCTACAAAATCCCATGATACCATCTTCCTCCTTCCCACACATCAGCTACCCCACCCATTGAAACATAAATGATCTGCAGACCTGTGGTCTTCAATCAGGATGCCTACAGCTGTTGCATTAGTTGCAGATTGATCCCTCCACCCATTGAAGCAGACAGGCTCCCTGTCATCAGCTAACTAGTGAGTCAGTGTAACGCCGAGCGCTCTGGGTCCCGCTCCTCCCCTGGAGCGCTCGCGGCATACTGTTCTGGCTTGCAGCGTCCCGGTTAGACTCGCTGACCTGGAGCGCTGCTCTGTGTCCCCCGGCGGAGATCCGATCCGCGTGGCGGGACGTGCCTGCCCGTGGGTCGCATCTCGTTCCTCTCACCTGCCCCGTCCTCCTGATCAGTCCCAACGCGCGCGGCCCCGCTCTCTAGGGTGCGCGAGCGCCGGGTCTCTCAGATTTAAAGGGCCAGTGCACCATTAATTGGTGCCTGGCCCAAACTCAAAAGTCGCTCTTACTGGCCTCATCCCGCATGAAGAGACATGCTGATAAAAAGAGAATTCCTCCTGTCTTTGCCCCCGGTGACAAAGTGTGGCTCTCTGCCAAATACATCCGTTTCCGTGTCCCTAGCTACAAGCTTGGTCCTCGGTACCTTGGGACATTTAAAATCAAAAATCAAATCAATTCTGTCTCCTACAAGCTCCATCTTCCTTCTTCTCTTCATATTCCTAACTCTTTCCATGTTTCTCTCCTTAAACCTCTCATACTTAACCGTTATTCTCCCAATGTCACTGTTCCTGCTCCTGTCTCTGGCTCCTCTGATGTCTTCTCTGTCAAGGAGATCCTCGGCCCCAAGGTTGTTCGAGGTAAAAAAAACTTTTTGGTTGACTGGGAGAATTGTGGTCCTGAGGAAAGGTCCTGGGAACCTGAGGCCAATATTCTGGACAAAGAGCTTATCCACAAATTTCTTGGTTCCAAAAAGAGGGGGAGACCAAAGGGGGGGGGGACTGTCACGCCGAGCGCTCCAGGTCCTGCTCCTCCCCCGGAGTGCTCGCGGCATACTGTTCCGGCTTGCAGCGTCCCGGTTAGACTCGCTGACCTGGAGCGCTGCTCTGTGTCCCCCGGCGGAGATGCGATCCGCGTGGCGGGACGTGCCTGCCCGTGGGTCGCATCCCGTTCCTCTCCCCTGCCCCGTCCTCCTGCTCAGTCCCGGCGCACGCGGCCCCGCTCTCTAGGGCGCGCGCGTGCCGGGTCTCTCAGATTTAAAGGGCCAGTGCACCATTAATTGGTGCCTGGCCCAATCAGTTCCAATCACTTCCCACACTATAAAAACCCACTTCCCCTTCCTGTCCTTGCCGGATCTTGTTGCCTAGTGCCCTGAGAAAGCGTTTCTGTGTGTTCCCAAGCCTGTGTTTCCAGACCCCTTGCCGTTGCCCCTGACTACGAACCTTTCCGCCTGCCTTGACATTCTGCTACGTCTGACCTTGCCTTGCCTAGTCCTTGTGTACCGCGCCTGTCTCAGCCGTCAGTGAGGTTGAGTCGCTATCGGGTGGAACGACCTGGGGGTTACCTGCTGCAGCAAGTCCATCCCGCTTTGCGGCGGGCTCTGGTGAAAACCAGTAACCCCTTAGATTCCGTTCCCCTGGTACGCCATCGCCCACGCCATCGCCTCACTGACACAGAGGATCCACTCCCGTGTCCTTCCAGTACACCAGTCCAGATCCTGACAGTCAGGTCTCGACCGCATTGCAAGCTGGGAAAAATCTGAGACAGCAGTCATTTTGTATGCTGATAAAAATAAATATTGGGGTGAAAATCACATAAAAATTGTGAGAAAACCGTCATACACAGGTACAGACACTATATTATGAACTACACTAACTTTACAGCCTCTGTAGCATTGTCAAATAAAAAAATTCCCGGAATACCCCTTTAATCTATGGGATAACAATGATCAATGTAAAAGATCAGTGTGTGCAGTGTTATAGCACCCTATTTAACCCCTTCCCTAATAAAAGTTTATGTTAAAAAAATTTGTAAATAAAAAAAAACATGTGGTATCAATGTGAAAATTTGCGAATTATAAAAATATATCATTAATTAAACCGCACGGTCAATGGCATATCTGCAAAAAAAAGTCCAAAATAGCGTCTTTTGGGTCAATTTTTATATCATGAATAAAAAGCGATCAAAAAGTCAGATCAATACAAAAATGATACCACTAAAAACTTCAGATCACGGCACAAAAAATAAGCCCTCATACGGCCCCGTACGCGGAAAAATAAAAAAAAGTTATAGGGGTCAGAATAGGAAAATTTTAAACGTATTCATTTTCGTGCATGTAATTATGATTTTTTCCAGAAGTACGACAAAATCATACCTATATAAGTAGGGTATCATTTTAATCATATGGACCTACAGAATAAAGAGAAGGTGTCATTTTTACAGAAAAAATTACTGCGTAGAAATGGAAGCCCCCAAAAGTTACAAAATGTTTTTTTTTCTTAAATTTTGTCGCACAAAGATTTTTTTTCTGTTTTGTCGCACAAACATTTTTTTTTCTGTTTTGTCGTAGATTTTTGGGTAAAATTACTGGCGCAAAAAAGAAGTCATCATATGGATTTTTAGGTGCATAATTGAAAGAATTATGATTTTTTAAACAAAAGGAGGAAAAAACAAAAGTGCCAAAATGGAAAAACCCTGAGTCGTTAAGGGGTAAATGAAGTATATTAGAAAGGTCAATGTTTTGCAAAGATGAACAAAAAAATAAAGTTTTTGATTCTTTTTCAAATATAGAAAAAAAGTGCTTAATCAGGACATAATCCCACATGGCTCAGCACAGACAATAAATATTAATTACTACCAGCATCCATCTGTAATACCTGGTTAGATGCTGTCAGCAATGGATTTTTATGTCACTATGATGGGCCACAAGTTTTGAAAAACTTGCCCATATAGAGAACAAAACAATCACATAAAATGGGATCACAATTGCTTAAAGTGGTACTCCGCCTCTAGACTTCTTATCCTCGATCCAAAGGATAGGGGATAAGATGTCTGATCCCGGGGGTCTTGCCGCTACCTGCTGCACCCGGCGTTCGTTTAGAGACTCGTGACATCACGGCAGCGCCCCGCTCGTGATGTCATGTCTACGCAAGTCTATGGGAGGGGGTGTGACGGCCGTCACGCCCCTCCCATAGACTCGCATTCAGGGGGTGTAACCGTGACGTCCCGAACCTCCGCCCTGCACTGCTAGTCATCCGGCATGGAGAAAAGAAGCCATTCACTAGTTACTGGTACAAGGGCAGGTCAGACACATTTCCAACATGAATCAGATCAGCCACAATGCTATGTGGAGGAGGTTTCACCGCCGAAGAATACTGATGAATAAATACTGCGCTGTCATCATGAATTTGTATTAGTACAGATGCACAGAGATAACGTATACAAATTGTGCCAGTTAGAGCACAGCGTGAAGCGCACTATGCTGGCTTACAGCCTATTAGGGAAGCCCATATTATTTGATCAGGTGGGCTGCCCAACATCTTATACGTAAACCCCACAAAGCACTGGCACCTTCGGCTCCCCCGGCATCACAAGGCCAGACTACATCCTGAAAAGCATTCTAGGCATAGTAAACATGAGGTATTAGTTTATATTTCAGCCACTTAACCTCGTAAGGACCAAGGACGTACCTGTACATTCTGAGTCCGCTCCCGTTCTATAATGCAAGGCCACAGCGGGTTGAGCCCTGCCCCTAGCAATGGCCGGGACCCGTGGCTAATAACACGCGGCACTGATTGCGGTGCCACGCACTATTAACCCTTTAGACGCGGCATTCAAAGTTGATCGCCGCGTCTAAAGTGAAACTAAACTACCCCAGGCTAGCTCAGAGGGCTGTTAGGGATCGCTGGGGTGAAATCGCTGCATCCCGAACAGCTGTAGGACAGCAGGAGGGTCCCTTACCTTGCCTCCTGTTGTCCGATTGCCGAATAACTGCTCTGTGCCAGAGATCCAGGCATGAGCAGTCAAGCGGCAGAATCATTGATCAATGGTTTCCTATGGGATAAAAATGATCAATGTAAAAGATCAGTGTGTGTGCAGTGTAATAGCCCCCTATGGGAGTTATAAGGGAGCTATAACATTGCAAAAAGAAGTGAAAAAGAAAGTGAATAAAGATCATTTAACCCCTTCTTTAAAAAAAAAAACTGGGTTAAGAAAAATAAACATATGTGGTATCGCCGCGTGCAGAAATGTCCGAATTATAAAAATATATTATTAATTAACCCCTTAAGGACTCAGCCCATTTTGGCCTTAAGGACTCAGACAATTTAATTTTTACGTTTTCATTTTTTCCTCCTCGCCTTCTAAAAATCATAACTCTTTTATATTTTCATCCACAGACTAGTATGAGGGCTTGTTTTTTGCGCGACCAGTTGTCCTTTGTAATGACATCACTCATTATATCATAAAATGTATGGCGCAACCAAAAAACACTATTTTTGTGGGGAAATTAAAACAAAAAACGCAATTTTGCTAATTTTGGAAGGTTTTGTTTTCACGCCGTACAATTTCTGGTAAAAATGACATGTGTTCTTTATTCTGAGGGTCAATACGATTAAAATGATACCCATTATTATATACTTTTATATTATTGTTGCGCTTAAAAAAATCACAAACTTTTTAACCAAATTAGTACGTTTATAATCCCTTTATTTTGATGACCTATAACTTTTTTATTTTTCCGTATAAGCGGCGGTATGGGGGCTCATTTTTTGCGCCATGATCTGTACTTTTTTTTGATACCACATTTGCATATAAAAAACTTTTAATACATTTTTTATAATTTTTTTTTTTATAAAATGTATTAAAAAAGTAGGAATTTTGGACTTTTTAAATTTTTTTTCGTTCACGCCGTTCACCGTACGGGATCATTAACATTTTATTTTAATAGTTCGGACATTTACGCACGCGGCGATACCAAATATGTCTATAAAAAATGTTTTTTACGCTTTTTGGGGGTAAAATAGGAAAAAACGGACGTTTTACTTTTTTATTGGGGGAGGGGATTTTTCACTTTTTTTTTACTTTTACTTTTACATTTTTTTACATTTTTTTTTACACTTGAATAGTCCCCGTAGGGGGCTATTCATAGCAATACCATGATTGCTAATACTGATCTGTTCTATGTATAGGACATAGAACAGATCAGTATTATCGGTCATCTCCTGCTCTGGTCTGCTCGATCACAGACCAGAGCAGGAGACGCCGGGAGCCGCACGGAGGAAGGAGAGGGGACCTCCGTGCAGCGTTATGAATGATCGGATCCCCGCAGCAGCGCTGCGGGCGATCCGATCGTTCATTTTAATCGCGAACTGCCGCAGATGCCGGGATCTGTATTGATCCCGGCACCTGAGGGGTTAATGGCGGACGCCCGCGAGATCGCGGGCGTCGGCCATTGCCGGCGGGTCCCTGGCTGCGATCACCAGCCGGGATCAGCCGCGCATGACACGGGCATCGCTCCGATGCCCGCGGTTATGCTTAGGACGTAAATGTACGTCCTGGTGCGTTAAGTACCACCTCACCAGGACGTACATTTATGTCCTGCGTCCTTAAGGGGTTAAACCGCACGGTCAATGGTGTACGTGCAAAAAAATTCCAAAGTCCAAAATAGTGTATTTTTGGTCACTTTTTATATCATGAAAAAATGAATAAAAAGCAATCAAAAAGTCCAATCAATACAAAATAATATTAATTAATATAAAAACTTCAGATCACGGCGCAAAAAAATGAGCCCTCATACCGCCCCATACACGGAAAAATAAAAAAGTTATAGGGGTCAGAAGATGACAATTTTAAACGTATACATTTTAGTGCATGTAGTTATGATTTTTTCCAGAAGTACGACAAAATCAAACCTATATAAGTAGGGTATCATTTTAATCGTATGGACCTACAGAATAAAGAGAAGGTGCATTTTTTACCGAAAAATGTACTGTGCAGAAACAGAAGCCCCCAAAAGTTACAAAATGGTGTTTTGTCTTCAATTTTGTTGCACAATGATTTTTTTTTCTGTTTTGTCATAGATTTTTGGGTAAAATTACTGATGCAATCACATAGCAGAATTGTTGGCGCAAAAAATAAGCCATGATATGGATTTTTAGGTGCAAAATTGAAAGAGTTATGATTTTTTAAAGGTGAGGAGTAAAAAATGAAAGTGCAAAAACGGAAAAAAAATCTGGTCCTTAAGGGGTTAAGGAACACCAGTACTATAAATGACATGTAAATTTCGGGGATGGGTAGGTACAAATCCTGTACCAGGGCCTATGAATGTATGCCTGTTTATGTAAAGAAAAATGTAATAGCTTCAGGACTTTAGCTGGAGCAGATATCCATCAATGAACTGATACACCAGACTAAAAGAGTACTAAATATTTTAATGATAATTATGCAGAATCATGATAATAAGGTCACAAGAAATGGCTCATTGAGCTGATCCAAATGATATGCTGCAGCAACAAAGAGCGAAGAGACTGTTTTATGGCCAACATAAGGGAATAATCTAAAGATAGAATGAAGAACTGGCTTTATTGCCAAACTTAAAGCTTTATGTCTACAGTGAAAGTCAATTTTAGTCTTTTAGCATTTTTCCCTTACAGCCATTATCTTTAATTATAAGACATCGGGAAAAACAGAATCGGATAACACTGGGTCCATAAACTGAAGATTTCTGTAAAACATTATTTTTATATACAGTATGTATACTTTTTCAAATTTTTTGATTCACTGTTGCATTATAGAAATGAGCATTTGTACCGTTATATACTGTACCATAACACTGCATAGTTAAGCCAAGAAGAGGACAGAACTGCAAGGTAATGGGGCTTTAGGCCATTTTCACATGGCCATAATACGGCAGCATTTCAGAATCGGTTTTACAGCCCAAAACCCTATATTGTTGGATCTCAGTAGGGTAGTATAGAGATCTACTTTAGGCTAACAGTAGGTATTATGGTATCATGGTTGACCCAAGATAACTGTTTTTTTATTTTACAATCCATTAAAGGGGTACTCCGGTGCTTACACATCTTATCCCCTGTCCAAAGGATAAGGGATAAGATGCCTGATCGCAGGAGTCCCGCAGCTGGGGACCCCCGGGATCATGCACGCGGCACCCCGTTTGTAATCAGTCCCCGGAGCGTGTTCGCTCCGGGTCTGATTACGGTTGACCGCACGGCCAGCGGCGTGTGACGTCACGCCTCCGCCCCCGTGTGACGTCACGCTCCGCCCCTCAATGCAAGCTTACGGGAGGGGGCGTGATAGCTATCACGCCCCCCTCCCGTAGGCTTGCATTGAGGGGCGGAGTGTGACGTGACACGGGGGCGGAGGCGTGACGTCACACGCAGCCGGCACTGCGGTCGCCTATAATCAGATGGAATCTCACATAACTTTTTAACTTATCTCTGGAAGGCGATGGAATCTCACATAACTTTTTAACTTATCTTTTTGTTTTTAATTTACTTTTATTAAACTTTGATTAAAGAATTATAAATATAAAGGGTGGTTGTAGGACAATACCTCCATTGTCTATTAAAAATGATGCATGGGACAAAAAGCATTCCTTTCTTTTTTTTTCAGCCATATTTGCAGCTTTTTCTCAGACTAGGGAAGAGTCTCTATTAGTTCAATGGAGGCAGAAAAAAATATGAGCATGTTATGTTGATCTTGTTATGATGATATTTTAGAATACTTTGGATTGTATGTACTGTAGATTTAGTATTCTCCTAATAATAATAATAATCATAACAATAATAATAATAATAATAAAAAGGTCCATTTACATGTCAACTTTTACTATACCACTAAATAACAATCCTCAGTGCACAAAATCATCATGACCCAAAGGTAGACATTTACACTATCCCCATGATAGGGCTCTATAGATAAAGTCAGCCATCTGACCTGTGTCTGACGCTGCTAATATCTCTGGGCATCAGGGAATAGTTTCCAGGCTGCCATCTTATATGAGCAGAATGTGCAAATAATCAGCATAGGCCCACAAAGAGCACAGTGCTGACATGTTGGTGAGTGTTGTGGCATCTCTGACAACCCACAAAGCTTAGAGCAGCTGCCTCTTTTGTAAATAACCAGTGTACTTACTGCTGTATGTCCACCCTCACCCTTTAGCTTCTCAGCAGCAGCTCAGTGCTTAGTGTAACCCCTTCCTTGCTCAACTATTTATTTCCTTTCTGCCCACATAGAACCTTGCAAAACCATTGCATCAGTAATCCCTTCTCCCTTCACATGCTATTTATAGAACTGTACTGTGTAAATTATCCCCCAGCACATTGCAAGTCTGTTAACTGCACTTTCTCCAGCACTGTGATGGCATATAGCAAAGTGGAGTATGTGCTGTGGTGAGATTGTGCAAAAAAAGTAAAATAAAGGAAGTCTTGTGTTCTTCTGGCAAACAACCCAGCTCTGATCCTCCTTCTCTGAAATAGAAAGAATGAAAAATAGCTGTGCACTATAAAAGGGAATCAATAACTGCAGTGTGAGAGCTAAAATTACATTGTCTTTCAGTTAATCTCTCTCCGTGGGTTCATTAAGGCGTAAAAGTTTTATTTCTTTGATATGTAAAGCATTAAAGGGGTACTCCGCTGCTCAGCATTTGGAACAAACTGTTCAGAATGCTGGAGTCGGCGATGGGAGCTCGCTACGTCATAGCCCCACTCCCCTCAATGCAAGTCCCGTAGACTTGCATTGAGGAGGCGGGGCTATAACATCACAAGCTCCCGGCGCTGGCTCCAGTGTTCGGAACAGTTTGTTCCAAAAGCTGAGCAGCGGAGTACCCCTTTAATGCCTGTATTAAGTAAGCTGTTTTACATGCTTAAATGAAAGATGGACTTAAGAAAGTCCTTAGACCTTTCTGAGTGGTTTAAAATGTTGGAGACCACGTCAAGATTTCTATTAATATGGCTCCTGTGGAATCTGGATAGAAAGTAATGTTAGGCTGGGTTCACACTACGTTTTTGCCATACTGTTTTCAATCCGTTTTTCTAAAGAAAACCGTATGGCAAAAAAACGGATGGAACAGTATGGAAAAAAGTAAACCGTATGCGTTTTTAAACAGTATACTGTTTTTAAAAGTGCATACAGTTCCGTCAGTCTTTATAGAAAAAAAAACATATGTTTTTGAAATTTTGTCCATTTTTAATGGGAGGGGTCTTGGGTGGGGACTTTAGGATTCAAATGCGCATGTGCAAAGTAAAAACGTATACGTTTTTCCCGTATGGAACCGTATACATGTGCGTTTCCCATTGACGACTGTTACGCCTAGCGCTCCGGGTCCCCGCTCCTCCCCGGAGCGCTCACGGCGTCTTTCTCCCTGCAGCTCCCCGGTCAGTCCCGCTGACCGGGAGCGCTGCACTGTCATGGCCGTTGGGGACGCGATTCGCACAGCGGGACGCGCCCGCTCGCGGATCGCATCCCAGGTCACTTACCCGTTCCCGTCCCCTGCTGTCATGTGCTGGCGCGCGCGGCTCCGCTCTCTAGGGCGCGCGCGCGCCAGCTCCCTGAGACTTAAAGGGCCAGTGCACCAATGATTGGTGCCTGGCCCAATTTGCTTAATTGGCTTCCACCTGGTCCCTGACTATATCTAACCTCCTCCCATGCACTCCCTTGCCGGATCTTGTTGCCATTGTGCCAGTGAAAGCGTTTTGTGTGTCTAAAGCCTGTGTACCAGAACTTCTGCTATCCACCCTGACTACGAACCTTGCCGCCTGCCCCCGACCTTCTGCTACGTCCGACCTTGCTTCTGTCTACTCCCTTGTACCTCGCCTATCATCAGCAGTCAGAGAGGTGACCCGTTGCTAGTGGATACGACCTGGTCACTACCGCCGCAGCAAGACCATCCCGCTTTGCGGCGGGCTCTGGTGAAAACCAGTAGTGACTTAGAACCGGTCCACTAGCGCGGTCCTCGCCAATCCCTCTCTGGCACAGAGGATCCACTACCTGCCAGCCGGCATCGTGACAGTAGATCCGGCCATGGATCCCGCTGACGTCCCTCTGCCTTATATCTCTGATATCACCACGGTGGTCGCCCAGCCATCCCGACAGATCGCCCATCTAACCCACCAGCTGTCGGAAGTATTCACCATTGTGCAGCAACTTCAGTCGCAACTTCAGCAGCAATCATCTCCTCCGCCAGCTCCTGCACCCCTTCCGCAGCGAGTGGCCACTCCTAGCCTCCGCCTGTCCTTGCCGGACAAATTTAATGGGGACTCTAAGTTTTGCCGTGGCTTCCTTTCGCAATGTTCTCTGCACTTGGAGATGATGTCGGACCAGTTTCCTACTGAAAGGTCTAAGGTGGCTTTCGTAGTCAGCCTTCTGTCTGGAAAAGCTCTGTCATGGGCCACACCGCTCTGGGACCGCAATGACCCCGTCACTGCCTCTGTACACTCCTTCTTCTCGGAAATTCGAAGTGTCTTTGAGGAACCTGCCCGAGCCTCTTCTGCTGAGACTGCCCTGCTGAACCTGGTCCAGGGTAATTCTTCCGTTGGCGAGTACGCCATACAATTCCGTACTCTTGCTTCTGAACTTTCCTGGAATAATGAGGCCCTCTGCGCGACCTTTAAAAAAGGCCTATCCAGCAACATTAAAGATGTTCTGGCCGCACGAGAAACTCCTGCTAATCTACATGAACTCATTCATCTAGCCACTCGCATTGACATGCGTTTTTCTGAGAGACATCAAGAGCTCCGCCAGGAAAAAGACTTAGATCTCTGGACTCCTCTCCCACAGTCTCCACTGCAATTTGCGCCTAGGCCTCCCGCCGAGGAAGCCATGCAAGTGGATCGGTCTCGCCTGACCCTGGAAGAGAGGAATCGCCGTAAGGAAGAGAATCTTTGTCTGTACTGTGCCAGTACCGAACATTTTTTGGTGGATTGCCCTATCCGTCCTCCACGTCTGGGAAACGCACGCTCGCACCCAGCTCTCGTGGGTGTGGCGTCTCTGGATGCTAAGTCGGCTTCTCCACGTCTCACGGTGCCTGTACGGATTTCTACTTCAGCCAGCTCTTCTCTCTCAGCCGTGGCCTGCCTGGACTCTGGTGCTTCTGGGAATTTTATTCGGGAGTCCTTGGTGAATAAATTCCGCATTCCGGTGACCCGTCTTGTCAAGCCACTCCACATTTCCGCGGTCAACGGAGCCAGGTTGGATTGCACCGTGCGTTACCGCACGGAGCCCCTCCTAATGTGCATCGGACCTCATCACGAGAAAATTGAATTTTTTGTCCTTCCCAATTGCACTTCCGAAATTCTCCTTGGACTACCCTGGCTTCTACACCATTCCCCAACCCTGGACTGGTCCACTGGGGGGATCAAGAGTTGGGGTCCCTCTTGTTCCAAGGACTGCCTTAAACCAGTTCCCAGTACTCCCTGCCGTGACCCTGTGGTTCCTCCTGTATCCGGTCCCCCTAAAGTCGTTAGGGACTCTGCCTGCCACAGAAAATGCCTCTCCCCCCCTCCCAGTCCCTTCAGGCAAGCCTCTGTGTCCCCTCATGGCTCCCGTCCTTGTGTCTCCCTGCCCCGTGCCAAGCTTCACCCTCTGCCCTCCCTCCCCATTCCTACTTCTGCTGTACTGCCTGCCATTGAGGAAACCATCCATTCCTTCCCGGTGTCCTCATCCCAGGGGAGGCAGTCACCGGACAAAAAAAAGGGGAGACCTAAGGGGGGGGGTACTGTTACGCCTAGCGCTCCGGGTCCCCGCTCCTCCCCGGAGCGCTCACGGCGTCTTTCTCCCTGCAGCTCCCCGGTCAGTCCCGCTGACCGGGAGCGCTGCACTGTCATGGCCGTTGGGGACGCGATTCGCACAGCGGGACGCGCCCGCTCGCGAATCGCATCCCAGGTCACTTACCCGTTCCCGTCCCCTGCTGTCATGTGCTGGCGCGCGCGGCTCCGCTCTCTAGGGCGCGCGCGCGCCAGCTCCCTGAGACTTAAAGGGCCAGTGCACCAATGATTGGTGCCTGGCCCAATTTGCTTAATTGGCTTCCACCTGGTCCCTGACTATATCTAACCTCCTCCCATGCACTCCCTTGCCGGATCTTGTTGCCATTGTGCCAGTGAAAGCGTTTTGTGTGTCTAAAGCCTGTGTACCAGAACTTCTGCTATCCACCCTGACTACGAACCTTGCCGCCTGCCCCCGACCTTCTGCTACGTCCGACCTTGCTTCTGTCTACTCCCTTGTACCTCGCCTATCATCAGCAGTCAGAGAGGTGACCCGTTAATAGTGGATACGACCTGGTCACTACCGCCGCAGCAAGACCATCCCGCTTTGCGGCGGGCTCTGGTGAAAACCAGTAGTGACTTAGAACCGGTCCACTAGCGCGGTCCTCGCCAATCCCTCTCTGGCACAGAGGATCCACTACCTGCCAGCCGGCATCGTGACAACGTCCATATTAAAAAAAACTTATGCGGTTGTAGTACGGTTTTTAAACCGGAGTCAAAACCGTGGTTGACCACCATTTTGTCTACGGTTTAAAAACCGTACTGCAACCGCATATGTTTTTTTTAACATGGACGTCAATGGGAAACGCACATGTATATGGTTCCATACGGGAAAAACGTATACGTTTTTACTTTGCACATGCGCATTTGAATCCTAAAGTCCCCACCCAAGACCCCTCCGATTAAAAATGGACAAAAGTTTCAAAAACGTATGGGTTTTTTTTCTATAAAAACTGACGGAACTGTATGCACTTTTAAAAACAGTATACTGTTTAAAAATGCATACGGTTTACTTTTTTCCATACTGTTCCATCCGTTTTTTTGCCATACGGTTTTCTTTAGAAAAACGGATTGAAAACAGTATGGCAAAAACGTAGTGTGAACCCAGCCTAACACTGGTATTTGGGCCAGACAGGTAATGAAAGATGGTTCCCGCAGCTTGCCATTCTGCTCCTGTAGATGTGGTAGTAGGGGTATGATGATTCATATTAAATTGAATGCCCACGTCTGCTGGTTTTGGATCAGGATTTATCACCTTGTATATTAATTGACAGATGTCAATTTTAAAAAGTGCCCAGTGCGGGCCTTATTAAACGAATCTACGGTATGTCACATGTGCAGAAGAGTATGATGAAAAGTACATATATATATATATATATATATATATAAATATAATGTTTTTTTTTCTTTAATAAATATATCGTACAACATATTTTCATCTTAGCTGCCAAAATTGTGATTGCCAGGAGTAGAGATGAGCGAAGTTACACTGATTCGATTCGTCAAGAACTTCTCGGCTCGGCAGTTGCTGACTTTAGCCTGCATAAATTAGTTCCGTTTTCAGGTGCTCTGGTGGGCTGGAGACTCTCCTAGGACGGAACCCCCCTTTTCCAGCCCACCTGAGCACCTGAAAGCTGAGCTAATTTATGCAGGCTAAAGTCAGCAACCGCTGAGCCGAGGGTTCGTGATGAGTCAAATTACTGTAACTTCGCTCATCTCTAGCCAGGAGTTGAAAACTTAGTCTATCCCCTCTAAGGGTGCATGCACACCACGTTTTTGCAATACAGTTCCTGTATCAGGTTTTTAATGAAAAACGGATTCCTCAAAACCTGACTAAACTGTATCAAAAAGTGTGTACAAATTTTAACCCATATACGGTTGAAAACTGTATACGGTTAGAAGAATGATGTCCAGTTGCATCCGTTTTTTAAGAAAAAACGTATACATTTTTAACTTTTCACTCCATTTTGAATAAAGTTTCACTTGTTTGATTGAAATTCCAAGAAAAAAAAAACTGTGCAAAGTCAAAAACCGTATGCTGTTTTTACTTTCATACAGTTTGTGTCTTCTTCTTGAACATTTTAATAAAACTTTTTTGAAAATAAATATTACAGCAAGTAGGCACTCACTACTATTCCCTGCATGCTTCCAGAATGCCATAGGAAACAACATGAATATAAAATAGAAATAAACACTATACTCTTAATTGTAAATAAGTCTCTCACATATTTGCGTATTGTAGTGTACTGACTTTACAATATTCTATTGTATTGTGCCTCCACACCGCCCGTACACTGCTCAAAAAAAATAAAGGGAACACTTAACACAATGGCCCAGATTTTTCAAACTCTGTGAGAGAAAAAATGGAGTGATTTCCCCATAGCAACCAATCACAGCTCAGCTTCCACTTTACTAGAGCTCATTAGCTGAGCTGTGATTGGTTGCTGAGGGAAAATCCCTCCACTTTTTCCATCACACAGTTTGAGAAATCTGGGCCAATATAACTCCAAGTCGATCACTCTTCTGTGAAATCACACTGTCCACTCAGGAAGCAACACTGATTGACAATCAATTTCACATGCTGTTGTGCAAATGGAACAGACAACATGTGGAAATTATAGGCAATTAGCAAGACACCCACAATAAAGGAGTGGTTCTGCAGGTGGTGACCACAGACCACTTATCTGTTCCTATGCTTCCTGGCTGATGTTTTGGTCACTTTTGAATGCTGGTGGTGCTTTCACTCTAGTGGTAGCATGAGCCTGAGTCTACAACCCACACAAGTGGCTCAGGTAGTGCAGCTCATCCAGGATGGCACATCAATGCGAGCTGTGGCAAGAAGGTTTGCTGCGTCTGTCAGCGTAGTGTCCAGAGTATGGAGGTGCTACCAGGAGACAGGTCAGTACGTCAGGAGACGTGGAGGAGGCCCGTAGGAGGGCAACAACCCAGCAGCATGACCTCTACCTGCACCTTTGTGCAAGGAGGAGGAGGAGTACTGCCAGAGCCTTGTAAAATTACCTCTAGCAGGCCACAAATGTGCATGTGTCCACTCAAACGGTCAGAAACAGACTCCAGGAGGGTGGTACGAGGACCCGCCGTCCACAGGTGGGGGTTGTGCTGGCAGCCCAACACCGTGCAGGACATTTTGAATTTGCCAGAGAACACCAAGATTGGCAAATTCGCCACTGGCGCCCTGTGCTCTTCACAGATGAAAGCAGGTTCACACTGAGCACGTGACAGACGTGACAGAGTCTGGAGATGCCGTGGAGAACGTTCTGTTACCTGCAACAACCTCCAGCATGACCAGTTTGGCTGTGGGTCTGTAATGGTGTGGGGTGGCCTTTCTTTGGGGGGCCGCACAGTCCTCCATGTGCTTGCCAGAGGTAGCCTGACTGCCATTAGATACTGAGATGAGATCCTCAGACCCCTTGTGAGACCATATGCTGGTGCGGTTGGCCCTGGGTTCCTCCTAATGCAAGACAATGCTAGATCTCATGTGGCTGGAGTGTGTCAGCAGTTCCTGCAATAGGAAGGCATGGATCCTATGGACTGGCCCACCCGTTCCCCAGACCTGAATCTGATCGAGCACATCTGGGACATCATGTCTCGCTCCATCCACCAACGCCATGTTGCACCGCAGACTGTACAGGAGTTGGCGGATGCTTTAGTCCAGTTCTGGGAGGACATCCCTCAGGAGACCATCTACCACCTCATCAGGAACATGCCCAGGCTTTGTAGGGAGGTCATACCGGCACTTGGAGGCCACACACACTACTGAGCCTCATTTTGACTTGTTTTAAGGACATTATATTAAAGTTGGATCAGCCTGTAGTGTGGTTTTCCATTTTGATTGAGTGTGACTCCACATCCAGACCTCCATGGGTTGATAAATTTGATTTCCATAGATTTTTGTGTGATTTTGTTGTCAGCACATTCAACTATGTAAAGACGAAAGTATTTCATACGATTAGTTCATTCAGATCTAGGATGTGTTTTCTTAGTGTTCCCTTAATTATTTTGAGCAGTGTATTACATAGTTCTTCTATGTTACACGATTTTCATGGCGCTCCACTAGTAGAGGCTCAGTCATGAATATTACTTCTGCACCCCCTGTAGTTATTCATCTGTCAGTCTATATAAAAATGTGCACCTCATGTTGTTGTTTCATGCTAAAACAAATTTCAAGATAGTGAAGACAAAATATGATTTCATTTATGCAGTTTCCTTGAAACATTAATTTGTAGTAATGGATTCAATTTCACTCCTACAGAGTAGGTTGGTCTGATCTACTTGTGGGGGGATCTTCTGAATATAGAGATTCATTATGAAAAATCATAAATTCACTTACTCATTTTGCTCACAAATGAAAAAAATATACAGTTACATAGCGGCATGAAAAAGAATGAGGCCCCAACGCATAATTTCAAACATCTATAAAATAGAGGAATCTGTCGTTGTTTCCTTTTTTCAGACAGAGACATGAGATGGATGTTTTACATAAGTGAAAGTAACAAATGCACAGGGAGAAGATACTCCAGGGGGAAATGGGTTTGAAAAGAAAAAACCTTTTTATTTTTGTTTTAAAGTATCCGAATTTTGTTCTAGAATAATTACAATGTTTAAAGGGGTACTCCGCCCCTAGACATCTTATCCCCTATCCAAAGGACCCCAACTTCGCGGATGACTGCCAATGGAGGGCGGAGGCTCGTGACGTCACGGTAACACCCAAATCTTGACATCACGGCCACACCCCTCAATGCAAGTCTATGGGAGGGGGCATGATGGCCACGCCCCCTCCTATAGACTTGCACTGAGGGGCGTGGCCGTGACATCACGAGCCTCCGGTGCTGCATCCGACGATCTAAAGAAACACCAGGTTCAGCAGGGAGACCCCCGCAATCAGACATCTTATCCCCTATCCTTTAAGTCCATGTCAGTGATTTGGGGTATGTTACAGTGTTCACATACATTTAGACAAAGGCCCATTTAAAGGCGTTATCTGGCCTCTAAAAACTGACGGCCTATGGTGCGGCCATGCTCTAACTGGCAGCACAAAGCAATTGAGCATAATTGCCTGTCATTCGCTCCTGCACCCAATGATTGCCCCAGACATTAAAGCCAAGGAACAGCATCACAAAATACAGGTACAGTATATGCCTGCATGATCTTCAGAAACTTTATTAAGCATCAATATATTATGTAGTGGGATATTATCTATTATTCAGGACTGCCATTAATAATTGCTTAGCCACGTACAGCCTAGGACAGTCAGGGACTAGGACGCAAATTGGCAGGAGATCATTGTAGGAGGGCAGGAGGTCATAAACACATACTACTGTTTGGGGGGGGTCTCTAGCAGTCATAAATATATACAAGTGCTTGCTTGCTTTGGGGAAGGGATTGACTCGAATTCATAAACATTTAAAAGGAATTTGTCAGCTCTAGATCATCCTCAGAACTCAAACGTCAAGGTGGCTGCACTGAGCCACAAGATGCCCACCTCCCACCCTGCTTTCCTTGGTTGATTGGTGTGACCAGAATTACTTTATCAAACAGTCTCCTATGCAGCGATGCCTCCTTGTTGAGCGGAGTATTCTTGGTGATGTCACAGAGTCTAGGTCTGTGACTCGACTGAATGGGAATAAGCGGAAGCTTAGTGGACGTGGATCTTCATATAAACACCAGCAGATTGAAGATACCGTTGCCATCTCGCCTCTCATGTGCTAACAAAGAAGTTTGGATCTCACCAATGAGCCAGGAATGGTGAAGCACATAGGAGACTTCATGCCAGGTCAGGGAAAGGTACCCAGCTTGCACTTATTAGAATGAGTGTCCCAGCTATGTACCTTGCCTCTTGGGCATTAATCTTAGGAAGGGAAAGATTCCTGGTTGCAAATACTCCTTTCTTTCGATGAAGGGATAATTGTGGGGTGACTGGCCTCTATAACCCCATGAGATGACCACTTGACAAGAAATGTCCCTTGTGGATTCAACTGACTATTGTATGTTTTGTATATTTAGTGTCTTTGGGACCTCAGACAGACAGTCTAAGGTCTTCAGGACCTTCTACAAACAGACGGACAAGGCTGGCGACAGTGTGACCTATACTGCTGCGGTGAGTGCAGGATATCGTTTTGTTTCGGCTATTATAGTCATGGATGCTGTATGTTATTGTCCTAGCGCCACTTCTGGTCTTTGCCCTGAGTACCAGCAGTGTACATCCAGGTTGCATAGTTTGGTACTGCTATATTGAGGGGTCACGGTGCCGCTCTGATTTCTACTGAGCTGTCTACTGGTATATTTAGTGCTTATTTTTACCTGCACTATTAAAACTTAAGTCCCTATAGACCACCTCATTTATAGTTTAGGGGATTTATTTTCGTATACCATCAATACAAACTAATTCCCTGTGAGTCCCTACTGGTTTATTATGTAGTAAACATCAAGCTGACTTTAATACAATCAATATCAATTCAGCACAAACATCTGTTCGAGCCGTTGTAACGCACCACTTCAATGCCTTTTCCCAGTAGCCACATTTAAGTTTACACCTCCTGGTGAAGGACCATATGAAACACAGCCAGATAACACAAGTATCTATGTGAATAAATCCCTATTAAACCACTTCGCAGAAACTTGGGTAAGTTCTTTTTAATACTACAGACATTTCATATGCAAAGAAGTTGTCATCACCAACATCTGTGACTTTGAGCCCAGTACTGGAGAGATGAAAATTCCTGTAGATTAGAATATTCAATGGAATATGAATTTATTCATAGAGTGCTTTCAAGGACATGCCGAGAGAACACACTCCTACATTTAGAAAGTGCACAACACAGCAACAAAACTAAAGAGACATAATTCATCAGATATATGCTTTAAGAAGTCTTCTGATAACATATTGGGGTTTATGGTAGCTAGAGACTTAAAGGGGCACTCCACTGGCCAGCGCTCGGAAAATTTAGTTCCGAACGCTGTGTGGGTCGGCCACACCCCCTCAATGCAAGTCTACGGGAGGTGGCACGCCCCTCCCATTGACTTGCATTGAGGGGGCGTGGCCAACCCCCACAGTGCACGCGCGCACACACACATCGATCAGAACTAAATGTTCCAAATGCTGGCCAGTGGAGTACCCCTTTAAAGGAATGGGTCATATAAATTTAAAGGTTTTTTTCATCTGTTATTAGTTGTGACGCCCAATGAAAAAGTGTTTGCTTATAGTCTACGTTTCCATCATCCTGGTAACCTGCACATCTGATGTTATAAGATTCCCTGGAATGTAATGGCACGCTGTACTATGAAAGTATCCTACTCCAAAAACATTGCTTCTACAGAGAAACAGGGTGCCGCAATAAGACACCTTAAATGCAGCATACAAAGTGCCTTAGGGTCAGTAAAAGTCTATTCACATGTTGTGGCCATATTGTGTAAGCAAAATACATGCATTTTGCAGGCATCTCTTGTAAAAAAAAAAAAAAAACCACTAAAAGCCATTAATATTACAGCAGTTTGTGAATAAACCCCATTATATGGTGTCACTCTTACTCAAGACCAAAAACCAGATTTAAATAAACCCCAAGTTTCCCACTAACCTCATATCCCTCATTAATGGATAATTTGGTATAGTGGATTGTTTGGAAAGGTTTGCTTTAGTTATACATATTTTTTTTTTTTTACCAATAGCTAGCAGATCTGCAGGGATAGAAATCCAGCTAATAATCCATGTTTGATTCCTATAGCCTCTGCGCTGAATGTACCAGATGTTTATTAAAAATGATAAAATGAGAGCCGACATTGCTACAAAAGAAAAAAAAATGTTTATATATAATAGTCAAATTCAGCAGTGCGGCTGTGGGTAGACCGATGGCAGATGACTGTTCTCAGACACAACAGGGGACAGTTTACGTGGTCAAAACTTTCAATCAAAATTTTGCAACATGCCCTTGGTTGCCAGCAATGTTTCAGTATTAGGCTTGAGGATGTCTGCACTTATGCTCTCCACAGGCCATGCTCTTTTCTATAGGGAATGTTCACGTGTTGTGTACACTGTGGAGTTTATCATTTACATGGCAGAAAATAAGCAGCATAATATTAGCATTTTATGTGCTAAATGTAATAGAGTCCCTGGGTCATGCGCAGAGCACCCAGCGAATCTAGTAAAATTAAGTCAGGGACATATAAGGGTATATTCACACGTTTGCTGTGGATTTGTTACTGGTAACGTAATGTACTTAAATGATTGAATACAGCAGTAAATACACAGCAAACAGCGTATGTGTGAATGTATCCTAAAGCATTACTGCCTTACTCTTCAGCAGAGTAGCTGGGGCTACTAGTGTGTCTGCATTACATATGAAGTTCCCATAGCACTCAACGTTTGTAGCATAATGGGGGTCACAGAAACAAATGTGTGAGTGACTGACAGTGTATGCATCGCCGGTCAGGTACACAGGTCTTAAATACCTAAAGCAAATGTACACTATACTGTAGCCAATGCAGATGTCACATTGACGCACTGTGCCAGTCAAACATCTATGGTAGAGATGAGCGAACTTACACTAAATTTGATTCGTCACAAACTTCTCGGCTCGGCAGTTGATGACTTATCCTGAATAAATTAGTTCAGCTTTCAGGTGCTCCCGTGGGCTGGAAAAGATGGATACAGTCCTAGAAAAGAGTCTCCTAGGACTGTATCCACCTTTTCCAGTCCACGGGAGCACCGGAAAGCTGAACTAATTTATGCAGGATAAGTCATCAGCTGCCGAGCCGAGAAGTTCGTGACGAATCCAATTTACTGTAAGTTCGCTCAACTCTAATCTATGGCACTGGTAATATCTGTAAATGGTTCTTGTAAAAGGAAAAGTGGGAGAAGGAGTTTACATTTCACCAAGGTTTGTGTTTTACAGAAAAGAATGCATCATTGGACTGTACTTCTGAACTGGATAGTAATTCATACTGTATCTCAAGTAAGTTATTCTTTTACACTGTCTAATGCATTGTGGAGATCAACCCCTTATTCATAATGAGCTTTTATTATTTTGGTTCCCAATAAAAGTTCTGGATTATTACTATACCAATTGGTGTCTACTAAAAGAGGAATTCCAGTTTACCACATAAAATATGGATGCCATCTGTAAAGTCATCAATATGACTTTTCTTATACATCTCTGATTATATATAAGCCCAAGGAATGGATAGCCCTAAAAAACCATCAAATAATCTAGTTGTCATATCCAAACAATACATTGCAGTATAGCTAATTAATCTGTTTTGTCCTCTACCAGTAGTATATAAAAAAAAAAAAAATCTGTTCATATTGACATATTAAAGGGGTATTCCAGGGGATTTTTATTTTTTTAAATATATCAACTTGCTCCAGAAACAGATTTGTAAATTACTTCTATAAAAAAAAAAAAAAATCTTAATCCTTCCAATAATCAGCTGTTGAAGTTGAGTTGTTCTTTTCTGTCTGGCAACAGTGCTCTCTGTTGACATCTCTGCTTGTCTCAGGAACTGCACAAAGTAGAAGAGGTTTGCTATGGGGATTTGCTTCTACTCTGGACAGTTCCCGGGAAAGGTGTCATCAGAGAGCACTTAGACAGAAAAGAACAACTCAACTTCAGCAGCTCATAAGTACTGAAAGGATTAAGATTTTTTAATAGAAGTAATTTACAAATCTGTATACTGGAATATATATATATATATATATATATATATATATATATATATATATATATATATATATAAAGTCCCAAAATAATGCAGCACTACTTATCCAATCCAGCAAACAATGGTGGTGCCAGCGTCCAAAAAAAAGACTTGATCAAGGTCCTCCATAGACAAAAACCAAAAACAGGCGCAGCACTCTCAAAAAAATGGGTGATTTAATATCTCATGTCAGCAGACATGAGATATTAAATCACCCATTTTTTTGAGAGTGCTCCGCCTGTTTTAGGTTTTAATATATATATATATATATATATAAAATTCTGGATAACCCCTTTTAGCTGTGCACGAAAAAACATAAAAAGCTTCATGAGGAACTAAAATTTTATTTGTCAGACTGACAGTATGAACACAGTCTCGCGCTATGATCTTCAGATGTGAAACTTGTGCTACAGTCCATAGTGCTGTAAAAATCTTTTTATATTGAAGCGTATATTGCAACACTGTCACAATGGTGATGCCATCCATTACTAAGAGACCTCCTCCATATCCACATCCTCTTGTAACTTCTGAACCATTTTGTCTTCCAACTTTTTTTCTTTTCCTGAAAAAAATAAAAGATTATTATATTATATATCATACTATATTATATATTATTATATTGTCTGGTTCTGCCCACAACAACCAATCACAGCTCAGCTTTTTATTTTAACAGAGCTCGTTAAGATATGAAAGCTTAGCTGTGATTGGCTGCTGTGGGCAAAACCAGACAGTTTTGTTTCAGACAGATTGATGGCCATTATCTATTATCAAATCCCATCCGCTGCAGCCTGATAACGCACATGTATGTAATTCTGTAAAAAGGGATCGAAGACAATGAATAGAGGAGAGAATTTGGTGACCAAACCCTTTGCTGGTTTTTGTTAACAAAGCTACCGTATATACTCGAGTATAAGCAGAGTTTTTCAGCACGATTTTTCGTGCTGAAAACACCCCCCTCGGCTTATACTCGCGTGAACTCTCCGCCTGTTAATCCCTTCAGATGTTGCAAAACTACAATACCCAGCAAGTCCGGGCATGCTGGGTGTTGTAGTTTTGAAACCTCTGGAGCTCCGCAGGTTGAAGACCACTGAGGCCTTAGTCATCATCCAGCCCCCCCCCCCCCCCTTTTTTGTTTTGTACTCGCCTCCCCTCGGCAGGAAGTTAGGGTGAGCTGGTCCGGGCCATCTATGCTGCAAGGACCGTATGGTGGGGAGGATTAGTCGTTGCAGGCTGTCCATTTTCATTCCATTCTCCGCGCTTCGGGCCCGGCCCCAGAGTAGTGACGTTGCCTTGACGACGACACACAGGGACATTCATGCACAACGTCCCTGTGAGTCGTCGTCAAGGCAACGCCACTAGTCCGGGCCCGAAGTGCGGAGAAGAGGCCCCCCCGGTGAAAATGGACAGCCCGCAAAGACTAACCCTCCCCACCGGACGGTCCCTGCAGCATAGATGGCACGGACCAGCTCACCCTTCCTTCCCACCAAGGGTAGGTGGGTAGAAAACTAAAGGGGGGTCTGGATGAGGACGAAGGCCGCAGTGGTCTTCAACCTACGGACCTCCAGAGGTATCAAAACTACAACACCCAGAATGCCCGGGCATGCTGGGAGTTGTAGTTTTGCAACATCTGGAGGTCCGCAGGTTGAAGACCACTGATGAAGGGATTGACAGGTAGGGATGATGAAAGGGGGGGGATGATGATGATGAAGGCCCGAGGGATTGACAGGCGGTGTTGATGAAAGGGGGGGGGGGATAGATGATGCATTTCCCACCCTAGGCTTATAGTTAAGTCAATAACTTTTCCTGGGTTATTGGGGTAAAATTAGGGGCCTCGGCTTATATTCGGGTCGGCTTATACGGTAATATGTTTTCCATTACATGTACACAGAACTTTATCCAAATTACTATGTCACAGATTGTAGTATTTTAGAGTGGGAGGTGGCTTTCTAGATCTAGCAGGATTAACCCCTTAACCTCTTGGGGACGCAGGGCGTATGCATAACAGCACCAGCTCTGCCCCTGTTCTGGAGGGTGAGGGCGGGTGTACCTGAGGCTGGGGCCCCCAATCCCCTGCGGCAGGATCGGGGCCCCAGCAGTAAAGGCAGCGATGGCAGGCAGGATCTACACTGTGCAGCAGCAGGAGGTAAGGCTGGCCTCCTGCTGTTGCTAAGCAACAACTCCCAGCATGCACACAAGGGCATGCTGGGAGTTGTTATGCAACAGCAGAAGGCACAACTACAACTCACAGCATGTCCTTTGGTAGTTTGTGCATGCTGGGGGTTGTAGTAATGCAACAGCTGGAGGCCCATTTTTGTGCCTCCAGCTGTTACATAACTACAACCCCAGCATGCACGGACAGCCAAAGGACATGCTGGGAGTTGCAGTAGTGTGCCTCCAGCTGTTGCATAAAAGTCCCAGCATGCCCTTCAGCTGTAAGTGCATGCTGAGAGATGTAGTTTTGCAACAGCGGAAGACACACTGGTTGCAAAACACTGAGTTTGTTACCTAACTCAATGTTTAACAACCAGTGTGCCTCCAGCTGTTGCAAACTACAACTCCCAGCATGCACTGCTAGACCGTACATGCTGTGAGTTGTAGTTTTGCAACAGCTGGAGGTTTTTATTGGTACCATATTTGTTTGGATGGGACTTTTTGATCACTTTTATAAATTTTTTTTGGTATATGCCGTGATCAAAAATACTTTGGAATTTTTTTTTTACGAGTACGCCATTGACCGTGCGGTTTAACCCCTCAAGGACTCAGCGTTTTTCGGTTTTAGCATTTTCGTTTTTTCCCTCCTTACCTTTTAAAAATCCTAACCCTTTCAATTTTCCACCTAAATATCCATATGATGGCTTATTTTTTGCGCCACCAATTCTACTTTGTAATGACATCAGTCATTTTACCCAAAAATCTACGGTGAAACGGAAAAAAAATCATTGTGCGACAAAATTGAAGAAAAAGACGCAGTTTTGCAACTTTTGGGGGCTTCCGTTTCTACGCAGTGCATTTTCTGGTAAAAATGACACCTGATTATTATTCTGTAGGTCCATACGATTAAAATGATACCGTACTTATATATGTTTGATTTAGTGATCTTAAGTTTTTATCAGTACCATTTTTGTTTTGATCAGACTTTTTGATCGCTTTTTATAAAATTTTTTATGGCATAAAAAGTGACCAAAAATACGCTATTTTGGACTTTGGAATTTTTTAACGTGTACGCCATTGACCGTGCGGTTTAATTAATGATATATTTTTATAGTTCGGACATTTACGCACGTGGCGATACCACATATGTTGATTTTAATTTACTTTTTTTTATTTAATGGGAAAAGGGGGGTGATTCTGACTATTAGGGAATCACATTTCTTAACACTTTTTTTTTTTTTTGCAATGTTATAGCCCCCATAGGCATTGCACACACTGATTTCCTACACTGGACACGGCTATGCATTAACATGGCACTGATCAGTGTTATCACTGATCGACTACTCCTGCCTGGAGCAGTCATTCAGCGATTGGACAAGCAGGTAGGGATCCTCCTCATGTCCTACAAGCTGTTTGGGACGCCGCGATTTCACCGTGGCGGTCCCGAACAGCCTGACTAAGCTGCCAAGATGGTTTCAGTTTCACTTCAGACGCGGCGGTTAACTTTGATCGTTGCGTCTGAAGGATTAAAACCGGGCATCACCGCGATCGGTAATGTCTGTTATTAGCCGCGGGTCCCGGACGTTGATTGCTGCCAGGACCAACCCAATATGACGCAGGGTTCACCGCGTGACCCCGCGTTATAAGGTGCAGGACGTAAATATATGTCCTGCCTCATTAAGGGGTTAAATAACATTTTTTATACTTTTGACATTTATGCACGCGGCGATACCACATGTTTATGTTTAAATTTTTTTTTTTTTTTTTTTTTACATTTGTATAGACCCCATATAACATGCAATCTTCTGATTGCAGACACTGATCAATGCTATGCCATAGCATTAATCAGTGTTATCAGAGCTCCACTACTCCTATCTGGATCGGACACTGAGGAGGAAGGTAGGGACCCTCCCCGCATCTTCTCAGCTGATTAGGACACAGAGGTTTTTCCGTGGTCGTCCCGATCAGCTTCGCTGAGCTGCCGGGAAGCTTTTTTATTTTAATATTTTTTTACATTTTAGACGTGGCGATTGGCAACTTTATCAGCTTGTCTAAGGGGTTCATACCGAGCATCCCCATGATCGGTGATGTCTGGTATTAGCCATGGGTCCTGGCCTTTGCTAGATGCCGGGACTAATCCGCTAGGACGCAGGGGTCAGCGCATGTCAGGTTAAACGCGGGGCTTAGGTTAAAAGGGATTATCAAGGAAATACAAATCGATGGACAATCTTTAGGACAGGCCATCAATACTGTTCCAAATCCCAGCACCCCTGCTGATCAGCCGTTTAAAGGGGCTGCAGCATTCTTGCCTCTAACGTCTACATTTGTTTCAGCATGGTTCTTCATCCTCATGTTGCCCTCAGTGAGGTGACACGACAGCCAAGTAGAGGAAACTGTTACGTTATGTATTCTAAGATACAGGACCAATAAATGAACCCCTAAGGAATTAGGTTAGCAGGTTTTTGGTGATGAAAGTTTGTTAAACATTCTTAATAAAAAAAAAAAATAAAAAATAAAAAACTCATCTGAGGTTCTCTTTCAGGCCTAGTGACTTACCAGCATGTGGAGCCCGGATGAGATGTATGTTCTGTTTGACTTCTTTGATATCCTGAGCTTTCTCCAACTCCTTGCCCTTTTTTAGTCTACAAGAGAATGTGTATTAAACCTTGCTTAGCAAAGATCCTTACAGACTGAAACGCAAACTGTGAGCTTGTGTCTTCTTACCTGTTCATGATAAATCGGGCCTGTCGCTTCTGCTTGATCTCTTCAACTCTCTTCATAGCCTCAACTAAAAGGAGAGAATTCAATAGTTACCTTAAAGTGTATAGGAAGTCATACAAAATCTAACGGACCAACTTTGATTATATGCATCAATGTACATTGATTTTTATACACAGACCACACTAGCAAGAATATGACAAAAAAAAAAAAAAAAAAAAAAAAGAGTTCACAATAGAATAAACTCCAAAGAAATCTTTGTGCAATTACTATGACCCCTAGGCAGATAGTATCATCCCTTTTCCTGAGCTAGTTACATCATAGGGGACAGGCACTGATTTTAGTGATGTCAAAACACTGCGGAATATGTTGGTGCTATTAGAAAGATTATTATTAACCCCATCTCAGGTTTTAAAAAATGCAAAAATATTTTGAAGGAAAAGTTACCAGTCTTGCTCCACAGCTCTCTCTGGTATTTAACTGGTTCATTTCTTCGTTTTTCAAACTCAAATGAATTATCCTGAAGAGAAGGAAATCATGTGATCAGTAAACACGAATGTAACTAGCCCTAAAGAGAAACTAGTTATTTTTCATATAGATATATAATGTACTCTACTACTATGTTGTGAAAAAAATTCACTGAGAAAGCCTGCATGAACCAAATTCAGAAAGGACATGTGGTCTGTATATAACATTTTCATACCATTCGTTCCACTATCTTAAATCACTTTGGGACCCCTGCTGATTCTTAAAAAGTGAACCATGGCACTAGTTACAGATACAGATTTTGCCTGCGTAGTGATGCTCAGGTCCACACCAAAAGCAGTAATAAGTGGGAAATTCTGTGAAGGAACTACTGCGACAGCAACTTCATTGTAAGGATAACCCTTAAAGGGATACTCCAGCCCTAAGACATTGCGGGAGTCCCGCCGCTGGGAACCCCCGCAATCTCTCATGCAGCACCCACCTTTGTGAGCTTCGGAGTACCATGATGTGACAACTCTGCCCCCGTGTGACATCATGCCCCGCCCCCTCAATGCAAGCATATGGGAGGGGGCGTGACTCCCATAGACTTGCATTGAGGGGGTGGGGCGTGACATCCCCCTGTGGCGGGGCGTGACGTCACGATACTCCGGCCTCGTGGTCGTGAGGCTTCAGACTGAGCCTCCTGTCCTGTGTGAAGCTCACACAGGTGGGTGCTGCATAAGAGATTGCGGAGGTCCCCAGCAGCAGGACCCCCGCAATCAGACATCTTATCCCCTATCCTTTGGATAGGGGGATAAGATGTCTTAGGGCCGGAGTACCCCTTTAAGCAGGGTTCACACTTTATGGGGATATTTAAATAAATATTTTGCAAAGAAATGGTGAAGCAGTTGCCAGAACCTCAAGAGTCCAGCTTTTTTAAACAGAAGCTGAAATATCCACCTTTGTATTTTGATACATATTTCTAACCAAAACAAACAGAAGTAAAAACGATAGAGAGAAAAACTAGAATAGAAAAATGTGCACCTTTTTCACGCCTGGTTTTGTCTAAAAATACCTACCAAAATACAATGTGTGAACCCAGCCTTACAAAGCTGCAATGACAAGACTGTTCAGTGCTGAGGACAGCACTGGATACCACCAGGACAAAGCACAGATGTCACTAAATAGCTATACAACACATGGTTACCGTATATGCCGGTATATAAGACGACCCCCAACTTTTACAGTTAAAATAGAGAGTTTGGGATATACTCGTCATATAAGACTACCCCTCTTACCGCGATCTACAGTACCTTATATTCCCCCCACATTCGGTCGCCAGCAGTTCCCCCACATTCGGTCGCCAGCAGTTCCCCCACATTCGGTCGCCAGCAGTTCCCCCACATTCGGTCGCCAGCAGTTCCCCCACATTCGGTCGCCAGCAGTTCCCCCACATTCGGTCGCCAGCAGTTCCCCCACATTCGGTCGCCAGCAGTTCCCCCACATTCGTAGCCAGCAGTTCCCCCACATTTGTAGCCAGCAGTTCCCCCCACATTTGTAGCCAGCAGTTCCCCCCACATTTGTAGCCAGCAGTTCCCCCCACATTTGTAGCCAGCAGTTCCCCCCACATTTGTAGCCAGCAGTTCCCCCCACATTTGTGGCCAGCAGTTCCCCCCACATTTGGCCAGCAGTTCCCCCCACATTTGGCCAGCAGCTCCCCCCACATTTGTAGGCAGCTCCCCCCAACAGACATACAGCTTCCAGCCATATACAGTGTATGGCTGCAGGCTGTATGTCTGTACTGCCCCCACAGTGTTCCGATCACCGCTCCTCCGGCCGAGGTCACCATCTACTGCTATGGCCTATGGACCATAGCAGTAGGTGCTGGGACCGGGGAGCGGTGACCGGATCACTTAAGATAGCACGGCCAGTCACTCACCAGGCCCCGGTCGGCGCGCATCCTCCTGGTCCTGCGCTCCTCTGCCTCTCTCCCTGTGCGTACAACCATAGAGACGGAGGACCGGACCGCAGGAGGACCGAAGGAGGGTCGCAGGAGGACGCCGGGGAATGGTAAGTGACCGGCGGACATCCTTATGTCCCAAAAAGATTTTTCGGGACACAGGGATGTCCGGCATAGGAATACCTATGATTATCTGCCCGGGCCGGCTCCCGTGTGTGGCTGCAGGCGGGGGCCGGCCAGAGCAGGTAAAAACTAATACTGTATACTAAAAACCAGGGAGCCTCCAGCTGTTGTAAAACTACAACTCCCAGCATGCCCGGACAGCCTTTGCCGTGCTGGGAGTTGTAGTTTCACAACAGCTGGAGGCACCCTGGTTTTTAGTATACAGTATTAGTTTTTACCTGCTCTGGCCGGCCCCCGCCTGCAGCCACACACGGGAGGCGGCCCGGGCAGATAATCAGAAGTTTTTCTATCCCGGACCTCAATACCCAGCGTATAAGACGACCCCCGACTTTTCAGAAGAAAATTCGGGGTTAAAAAGTCGTCTTATACGCCGGGATATACGGTATATATTTTTAGGCTACTGAGTAATGCGACTATGGTCGTGAAACACGTATAGCCTGCTTATACTTTTAATATCACCACCTTTATGAACTTTCATGCAAAAAATTGTCCTATCAGCATTTGGCAGCGCTGCAGGACCTCATCTTATGGACCACTATAGGATCGTGCGATCTAGCACAAGGACGCCAGAAGCTGCCCGCTATCCAGAACCAGCCCGTGCCAGCCTGCACCAGCACTCTTAAGACCGCACCAACCAAGTTTACTCACCTATCTCCACCAAGGGCTGGACAACTCCGTGCCAGTGCCGAACGCTGCCCTCACTGCTGAGACCACCAGCTACAAGGAAGCCAGCTACAGACCATGAGTAACGAGTACATTTTGCGGATTGCAGGTACTACGAACATTCCCCTACTACGCTACCACTTTGTTAACAGTGACATGATTGCTGGTTACACTGTTTATTGAACTAACAATACTGCATTGCTACTTCGAATATACAGACACTATTCCTGGCCATATCGCTCCGTAAGCTGTATTTACTACTGTCGGACTACCTTGATTTACGCCAAATAGGACTATATTTACATAAGAGGTGGTCGATATAAATATTTTTAACATTGGTTTTATTCAATTTTCCTACTGTATTTCACATCTGGTGCAAGGGCCCTGTCCAGGTGTTAGGCTGAATAATTTTTATACAGTTTATTCTATAATATAACTATTAATAATTAATTTGATCTATTTTAGATTCAGGTTTATTCATATATCCATATATTTATTTATTTTATAACTTCATATTGATTCATCTACATACTCCCTTTTCTTTATTTCTCTGTCTCCCACTGCCCCTTTAGGACTGTTTTTTGTATGTGATAATTCCCATTATTACATACAAATAAAATTTCCATATATTCCAGAATCAGGCCTTTTTTTGGGATTAAGGCTCATCAGTTAACCTCGGGGCGGTTGACTAAGTGAGCTACACCCCTTTTTTCTCTTTTACTACATTATCTATACAACACCAGCACCACATCTTCCAAATTACAAAGAATGCAAGTCATCAGAGAAAGCCCTATGTAGAAGCAGGAAGATTTCAGCTCTGTAGCATTGTGAATACAGCTATGATCGATTATATGGCCTGTAATTCACTACACTATAAACCTATACCAAATAATTTACATAAATCACAACACCTCTACACTTAAAGGGATTTTCCTCATCTTCAAGTTACGAATAGACTATAGCAAGCAGATTAATGGGGGTCCACATGCAGGGACCCCAGCCAATCCACAAAATAGAAACATAAATGTCCCAAGAATTAATGGTTTTAACTGCTCCTGTGTGACCATCGTTCCAGCCGTTGACTGGGAAGCACAGAAATATTTGGCAGATCCAAGGAGGATGAATGAAGTGGCGGGCCCGCAGGCATGGTCAGCATCATTCATTCTAACGAAAGTTATGTCCCAGATCTCAAGATCAGTGGGGGTGCCAGTGATCCGATTGTTATCACCTATCCTGTGTATAGGGAACAACTTTTGTAAGTGGGAATAGCCCTCTAATTTCTGACTACAGACTATACGCTCTAGGAGCTGTCCCAGGAGTAACAATCTGACAAGACATAAAAGTCTATGGGTGGTGGTAGGTTAAAGTGATGACTATGGAAAACACCCAATGCATAAGGTGTAAAAAAAATATAAAAACCTATAACACGAATAAGTGTACAAATCCCAACTTACCACTGTCAACTCTTTACCAGCCCCCTTTCTGAAGGCTTTGGTCCACCTGATCTTTCTGGGATTACGCTTCTTCTTGAAGTTCTTGTGACATTTTGAGCGGCAGAACCTGAAAACCTTAACAACAAAAACATCACACACATTACTGTATCACTGCCAAGAAGTACATTATCTATGTTCCTTAATAACGACATCTATTACACAAGGCAAAGTACTTATTTACCACACATTCCCTAACTGAAGTGTTTGCCATATTAGTAACTCCTCGTCATCTAAGAGCCATGACTCCACATGCGCTACATATAGAGAAGGGTCAGCTTGGGAGCCCTCTCTATATACAATGACTGTTTAAAAAATGCATATGGGCACATTAAAAAGGTTAATCTAACATCTGACAATCTGTCACTTATTCTTTTAATTTAAAATAGTGGTTGTCTGTCCATTTAGAATTATCCACTTCTGAGGTAGCCTAAGGCCTAACCTCTCCTTCACTGCCGGCTCCAGCGCTGAGAACGATAAAGCCTGGCAGGACCAGGCTTTATCAATCGAGCGCAGAGCACACAGATCAATGTGATTCTATGGAACCACATTGATCTGTAGGAGGACTCAAATGATTCATCCTAAAAGTCCCCTAAGGGGACTAAAAGTGCAGGGATGTGGAATTTCTATCGCCCGACGCCCGGGACTAGCAGTTTTAGCCCAGGTTCAGGCAAGCAGGGCCGGACCTGACAAGTGCGGCGGATCTGCAGTCTGTATGGAGTGGGCTGCCGACTCCTGCCCGCTCCATACTCTGCAGCCTGTGTCCTCTGAAGCAGAGCAGGGGAGATGAGAAGCTGTGTATTTGTCTTCTCTCCCCTGCTCTGCAGACGTGCGGGTGGGGGAGGGAGATGAGGGGGCGTGGCTTATTTCTCCCCGTGCAGATCTGCGTCCTTTGCCTTCTCTCCCCGCACGTCTGCACGGGGAGACTGTATGCGGCGCTCACAGGGGAGTATGGAGCTGGCTCGGGATTCCTGCCCGCTCCATACTCTGCAGCCCCCGGCTGTTCTCAGTAGCCGGGGGCCGCCGCTAATAGCCAGCATGCGGCGATCGCCGCGGCTGGCTATTAACCCTTTAGATCGCCGCTGTCAAAGCTGACAGCGGCGTCTAAAGGGAGATGTGAACACTCCCTGGTGGGCTAGTGGGGTGGATCGCCCCCCCGCAGCGCGATCGCAGGGGGGCGATCCACTATAGAGGTAGCCGGAGGGCTTACCTCTGCTTCCAGCTGTCCCAGCTCTGTCATTGATAGATCCTGGCTGGACCAGGCTCTATCAATGGATCACAGAGCACACAGAGTAATAGAATCTATTCATCTGTCTGAGGAATCGAATGATTCCTCATAAGTCTAATAAAGTGTCAAAAAATAATAATAATAATAAATAAAAGTTTTAATAAAAGTTTGAAAGACACATTAACCCAGTGGTCTTCAAACTGTGCCCCTCCAGATGTTACAAAACTACAATTCCCAGCATGCCAGGACAGCCGTTGGCTGTCCGGGCATGCTGGGAGTTGTAGTTTTGCAACATCTGGAGGGCCACAGTTTGAAGACCGCTGCATTAACCCCATCCATGTTAAAAGTTCAAATCACCCCCTTTTCCTATATAAAAACATGCAAACATAATAAAAATAAACATATTTGGTATCGCTTCGTGCGTAATTGTACAACCTATTAAAATATAAAATTATGTATCCCGTACGGTAAATGTAAAAAAAATACCAAACCACAGATTTGAAATTTTTATAATATCCCAGAAAAAAAAAAGTTAAAAAGCGATTAAAAAGTCAGATCAATACCAAAATGGTACCGATACAAAAAACAGATTATGGCGCAAAACATGAGTCCTCATACAGCCTGGTATGCGGAAAAAAAAATAAAGCTACAGGGGTTAAAAAATGGCAATTAAAAAAAATTAGAAAAAGTCCAGAATTTGTAAAACATGACGTAAACGTTACAAATCTGGTATTACTGTAATCAGGCGCCTAAAGTATAAAACTAACATGTTACCTCAACCACAAGGTAAATGGCGCAGAAAAGAAAACCACCAAATCTGCAAAATTATCTTTTACTATTTCAATTTCACTTCCCTTAATATATATTTATATATTTTTTTGGTTCGGAGAATATGTTATTGAAAAATGTAAAGGTATCATTATAGTAGGTAGTTATGGCTATTATAGGGCGAGGAGGAAAAATTAGAGTGTAAAAGCGAAAATTGCCCAGGACAAGTGGATCGTCATGAGGGACAAGTAGATTTTGCTCCATTTTAGTCCCGTGGACAAGTAGTTTTTTATAAAATTTCCACACCCCTGAAGTGTAAAAAATAAATAAATAAAAAAGTTTAAAAACACACATCAACCCCTTCCTTATTAAAATTTTTATATAAAAATATATTGTTAAACAGCATGGTCAATGGCGTATGCGCAAAAAAATTCCAACGTGCAATATAGCGTATTTTTGGTCACTTTTTATACCATAAATAAATGTATAAAAAGCTATCAAAAAGTCCGATTGCATAGGACATAGCACTGATCAGTGTTATCGGTGATCTTCTGCTCTGGTTTGCTCGATCTCAGACCAGAGCAGAAGACCCGTGGAAGGCAGCGGAGGCAGGTGAGGGGACCTCCGTCTGCCATTCTGGATGATTGGATTGCTGATCTGTATTGATCACAGCATCTGAGGGGTTAATGGCGTACATCCGTGTGATCGCGGATGTCGGCCGTTACCGGCGGGTCCCTAGCTGCTATCAGGAGCCGGGACCTGCCGCGAATGACCCGAGCACCACACCAGGACCTTTACATCCTGCGTCGTTTAGGGGTTAAAATCATTTCTTTTGACCACCTATACCTTTCTCAGTTTTCCGTATATGGGGTTGTATGAGGGCACTATCGCTAATGTCCGCCAATACTGATCAAAGCCGGGACCTGCCGTGAATGATGCGAGCACCGCTCCGGCATCAAGTACAGGACATAAATGAACGCTCTGAGAGGTACATTTACGTCCTGTGTCCCTAACAACGCAGGACGTATATTTACGTCCTGCGCCAGCTCCCGCAATATAAGGAGGGCTCACACAGTGACCCCGCGACATATCGGGTTGGTCCTGGCAGCTATCAACAGCCAAGACCCGTGGCTAATAATGGACATCACTGATCGCGGTGATGCCCGGTATTAACCCTTCAGAGGCGGCGATCAAAGTTCATCGCCGTGTCTAGTCAGTCGGGCTGATCGGGACCACCGTGGTGAAATTGCGATGTGCCGATCAGCTGTTAGGATATGAGGAGGGTCCCTACCTGCCTCCTCGTTGTCCGATCGTCAATTTACTGCTCCATGCCTGAGATCCAGGCAGAAGCAGTGGAGCGTCGATAACACTGATCAATGCAATGCTACGGCATAGTATTTATCAGTGTCTGCAATCAGACTATTACATGTTATAGTCCCCTATAGGGGCTAGAACAGTGCAAAAAAAAGTGTAAAAATATATTAATTAAACCACACGGTCAATGGCATACACGTAAAAAAAATTCAAAAGTCCGTAATAAATTATTTTTAAACGTATAAAATTTTCCTGCATGTACTGTATTTATCGGCGTATAACACGCATTTTTTATGCTAAAACTTTGAGCCTAAAGTCTATCTGCGTGTTATATGCCGATAGACTGTTTGTGACCACGCAAAAGCTGCTGCAGTTCAATGATTTAAAGCGGGCGCTTTAAATCATTGAACTGCAGCAGCTTCTGCCTGGCCAGAGTCCCACTGCCCGATTCCCTCCGTCCCCGGTTTTATAGTTAAATATCCCGCCGCCACCATGGCCCAATTCTCTCCCCATTTTATAGTTAAATATCCCGCCGCCACCATGGCCCAATTCTCTCCCCATTTTATAGTTAAATATCCCGCCGTCGCCACTGCCCAATTCCCTCCCCGTCCCCGGTTTCATAGTTACATGTGCCCTGGGTCCTTCATGCTCCGGCGGTCTCCTGATCTGTCACTGTGCGCTGCGTAATGACGAGTGACGTCCTCAACACGACGTCTCTCGTCAGTCAGTGCGCGGCGCACAGTGACAGATCAGGAGACCGCCGGAGCATGAAGGACCCAGGGCACATGTAACTATGAAACCGGGGACGGGGAGGGAATTGGGCAGTGGCGACGGCGGGATATTTAACTATAAAATGGGGAGAGAATTTTTGGGTAAAATGACTCATGTCATTACAAAGTAGAATTGGTGGCACAAGAAATAAGTAATCATAAGAGTCTGTAGGTGCAAAATTTAAAGGGTAATGATTTTTAAAAGGGGAGGAGGAAAAAATTAAAGTGAAAAAAACGGAAAAACCCTTTGTCCTTAAAAGGGTACTCCACTGGAAAACTTTTTTAAATCAACTAATGAGAGAAAGTTAAACAGATTTGTGAATGACTATTAAAAAAAATTCTTAATCCTTCTAGTACTTATAGGCTTCTGTATGCTCCGCCAGAAGTTCTTTTCTTTTTGAATTTCCTTTCTGACCACAGTGCTCTCTGTTGACACCTCTGTCCATGTCAGGAACTTTCCAAAGCAGAAGAGGTTTGCTATGGGGATTTGCTCCTACTCTGGACAGTTCCTGACATGGACAGAGGTGTCAGCAGAGAGTACTGTAGTCAGACAGAAAGGAAATTCAAAAAGAAAATAACTTCCTGTGGAGCAAATAGAAGCCTATAAGTACTAGAAGGATTAAGATTTTTTTTAATTGAAGTAATTTATAAATCTGTTTAACTTTCTGGCACCAGTTGATTTAAAAAAAAAAAAAAAAAAAAGTTTTCCAGCGGAGTACCCCTTTAACCCCTTAAGGACCAGGCCATTTTACACCTTAGGACCAGAGCGTTTTTGCACATCTGACCACTTTCACTTTAACCCCTTAACGACCACGGACGTAAATGTACGTCCCGGTTTGGCGGGACTTCCCGCACCAGGATGTACATTTACATCCTGTGTATGACCGCGAGCATCGGAAGGGTGCTCGCGTCATACACGGCAGGTTCCGTCTGCTAGCAGCCGGGGACCCGCCCGTAATGGCCGACATCCGCGATCGCGCGGTTGTCCGCCATTAACCCCTCCGATGCCGGGATCAATACAGATCACGGCATTGCGGCAATTTGGATGATCGGATCGCCCGCAGTGCTGCCGCGGGGATCCGATCATCCAGCATGACAGCCGGAGGTCCCCTTACCTAGCACCGGCCATCTCCCGGGGTCTTCTGCTCTGGTCTGCGATCGAGCAGACCAACGCAGAAGATCACAGATAATACTGAGCAGTGCTGTGTCCTATGCATAGCGCTGCACATTTTGCCGATTTGCGCCGATCGCCGACCTGATGACCCCCCTGGGCATTTGCGCGGGGTGACTGCTGATATCAGCAGTCACCCCGGTCTGGTCCCCGCCCGACACGCGGCGGGATGCGAAATTCCCACGGACCTATGAGTACGTGCCTGGTCCTTAAGAGGTTAAAAGGCAAGGAGGGAAAAAAAAAAAGAAAACATTTTTTAATAGGCTGTGTCCTTAAAGGGGTTTGACATCTTTTACTGTACTTTCTTCCGAAAGGTCTATATACAATGTGAATTTTTTAGACATGGAACATCCAATAATCACACACAGCAGGCCCCACATTCATAAGGATTCAAAGGAAATAGTAGTCGAGAATTCTATACTGTAGTGCAGTGGTCTCCAACCTCCGGACCTCCAGATGTTGCAAAACTACAACTCCCAGCATGCCCGGACAGCCAAAGGCTGTCCGGGCATGCTGGGAGTTGTAGTTTTGCAACATCTGGAGGTCCGCAGGTTGAAGACCACTGCTGTAGTTTTACCCAAGCAGGGTGCCTTCGGCTGGGAGTTGTGAACCATCGCTATACTGTACATATCTGTATACACGTCTATTCTATACCTGGTCCGCATGCGGTACTGGGGCACCATAACACAGCCGTGCCCACAGGCCGCGTTTACAGCCCCGACCCCGCTTACCTTACAGTCGTTCCTCACAAACATCATCCCGTGCCCCGGGTATATGGGCGCCGAGCAAAAATAACATTTCTCGATACGCATATCGACGGCTCAATGCGGAGCCCCGACCGCACCGGAGCTGCACAAAACGTGAAAGGAAGTGACGTCACCGCGAAGCACTTTCCTCTACTGCCAGAGCGTCTAATCTAGAGAGTTTACAGCACAGCGACACCTGGTGATGCAAAGGAAAAGTGTCATACTGTATTGCTTACGGAAGCTGATGTCAGAAAACAGGTCATTGTATTGTGATGTAATTATGTAGTGACGTCACATTATATAAGTGATATCACTATTAATGTAGGGACCTTCATGGGGGCTAACAGTACTTAGTAAAAATACTGGTAAAACACTATAAAAACTATGGAAGGTCCACTATAATAAAAGGATTTGTCTTCCGACTGTGGAGATTCTATGTGATTTAAGTAAGAATTTATTATATATATATATATATATATATATATATATATAATAGAAAAAAGGGGGAAGAGTCGGCACTGTAAATGGACTTCTAGTCCCAAGATGGGTGCTCAGCTGTAAGGCTAGGTTCAGACTACGAAATCTCCGGGCAGAAAATTTCCGCCCGGAGATTCTGAGTTCCGCGTGAATTAGTCGGCGCTAGGACTGCGCGGACACTGCAGTCTCCTTTAGACTGCTGTGTGTTCCACTCGGATTTCTGCCTGAAGAAAGAGCAACCCCTTTCTTCAGGCGGAAATTTTCTAGCGGATTTTTCATCCGGATTTTCCGCTTCACAAACTCCGAAGTGTGAATTTGTGAACGGAAAACCATTCACTACACTATGCATTATAGTAAGCAGAATTTCTGCCGGAAATTTCAAAGTGAGAATTCCGGCGAAAATTCCGTAGTCTGAACCTAGCCTAACAGGTTCGAAACTCCAAAAGCTTCTTAGATCAAAAAATGGGAAAGGAAGACAGCGGCACTCCAAAAAATAAAAAAAATAGTGGTCTTTATTAACCCAAAATGTTTATAGCGACGTTTCAGCTTGAGAAAGGCCTCATTGTGAGGCTGAAACGTCTCTATGAACATTTTGGGTGAATAAAGACCACTATTTTTATTTATTTTTTGGAGTGCCGCTGTCTTCCTTTCCCATTTTAATATATATACATATTTATATATGTATAAAATGACTGACTGGGATCAGACAATAATGTCTGACAAGAGTTCCTGGCTCACAATCTCCGTTCTGGTTCATCTCAAAGATAGTCAATAGGGTCAGGGCTCTGAGAGGTCCAGTCACGTTCTTCCTCACCTGTCCTCCCTCATTTATGCCTATAAGGACCTTCCTAAACAGTGCCCTCCGCTGGCTGCCCCTATATATACAGTGCCCCGCCAGTCCCGCCCAACTATGCCTATATGGACCATGCCAGAATGGGCCGAACCCAAACTGTTCTTTCAAATTTAAAAGAGTAAAATTGTAGGAATAATGGTGTGTGAAGCATTTAGATTTCCCTTCTTTGGAACTAAGGGGCCTAGTTCCACCCTTAAAAACAATACCATAACTATGCTATTGTGTCCCATCAGATTAGCATACACTAGCGGGAAGATGCCAGAACAGAGTGACTAGGTCAGTGTCTGATAGTGGGGCTCCGACTGCTGGGAACCCCCCACAATGTCCAGCCCGGCACCCCAGCTCTCCTCGTGCACAGAGCGATTTCGGCTCCATGAAAGGAGACTATCGACCACTGCATGAAGCTGTGGTCAACACGCCACCTCCATGCATCTCTATGGGAGAGCTGAGCACTATATCTTCAGCTCCCCCATAGAGATACATGGAGGGGCATGTCGATCTTAGAAAAAGAAAATCGGAGTGCCTGGCAGGAGATCACAGGGGGTCCTTTAATGTAAATCTAACTGAACAAGGATCTCACGGGTGTGACTGTGGCAAAGAGAATGTAGAACTTACTCCACTTACTGCTGCAACACAGCAGTCTAAGATTTGTATGCAGGCGAGGGTGTTTCCAATCTCCTATTTCTGGGCCCTATTCATTTTAATATATATTTATAATACATATTTATATATTTTTTCATATTTGTTCTTGTAGTGGCTGGGTGGTGCAGGTAATAGTGTAGGGTATGTGTGTATTAACCCTATGTTGTCGTGAGGCCATGATGCGGTTTCCTTAGGGTAATGGTCCTACCGCCAACCGTCCCAGAAATGGTAGGAAGAAATAATTGAATGTCCACAGCAGATATTTGATGAAAACCTGAATAAACCTTACTGCATATTTTATGCAACTGCAGGTAACAAAACAGTCTTTGTATAGACCGTAGTTCAGGTTCATCACAGGTTTGCTGGGACTTCTGAGTGCAATGAGCTTTGATTTGCTAGCCACTGTGCTACTGAATTTATGATAATTGAGTTGCAGTAGTCACACAGGATTTAAGTAGTTTTGAGCTGGATAACTCACGGTTTAGTGGCTGCGGAAGATAAGGCTTCAGGCCTAGCTTGAATTGATGATGAGATATGAGATATGCTTTCTTTAAGTGTCAGGAACAAGAGAGCAAATTTAGTGGCAGCAGCCCCTTATATATTAAGGGGTGGGACAAAGCTCATTGGATAGCCAAACCTGTCAGTCCTGACGTATGGAACTCTAGGTATATCACATGGCCCAAAGGTCCTTAAATCATAGCATAACATAAATTAAAGGCACGTGACCTCTAAGGTCCTATACATAGGTATCCTAGATTAATTACATATATAAATATATACATTAAATATTACAATATTAAGAGGCAACTAGAGAGCCCATTAGCATGGAGGGACTCTGGCTGAGGGGACTCCAGGCAAAAAGAACAGGACATGTCCTGTACCATGTCCTGCACATTTTAATACAGATTATCAAAACCAAAAATGTTACCTGTTTCACAACTTGTATCACATATTTATAGTGTGTCAGACCAATTCTCAGTGTCTCTTGTTAATCTGTGAAATCCCCATAACTAGTATGGCCTCCATGTTGGAAAATGCAGTCCGGTGTACATCCTGTTCAAGTATGCAATCCTTGAACAGCAGTTTGAGGGTGCATATTGTTGTTCAGGATGTGTGAGAGTTGTTCATTTGGAAGCCCAGATCCTGGGCTCTAGAGGAGCAACTGGCAACACTGAGAGGCATTGACAACTTGGAGAGGAGTCTCCTGCTCACTGAGCAAGTACTCTCTGAGATAGAGGTGGGGGAGGATAGTGGGACCGAGGTGCAGGACAGTCAGGCAGTTAGCTGGGTTACAGTTAGAAAACGGGGTAGAGGGAAAAGTGTCCGGGAGGCTAGTCCTGATCTAGCACACCCCAACAAGTTTGCCCGGTTGGCAGATGAGGGGGATGCTATTTCAATGCTAGCAGTACTGCAGCAGGACTCTGCCTCTGACCGCCAGGGGGGTGTCTGCTCCAGTAAGGAGGGAAGGAGGAGTTCAGGGCAGGCCAGACAGGTACTGGTAGTGGGGGACTCAATTATTAGGGGGACAGACAGGGCTATCTGTCACAAAGACTGGGATCGTCAAACAGTGTGTTGTCTTCCTGGCGCTTTAGTTCGGCACACCGCGGATCGGGTTGACAGGTTGCTGGGGGGAGCTGGAGAGGACCCAGCAGTCATGGTACATATTGGCACCAATGACAAAGTAAGAGGTAGGTGGAGTGTCCTTAAAAATGATTTCAGGGACTTAGGCCGCAAGCTTAAGGCAAGGACCTCCAAAGGTAAAATCTTCTGAAATATTACCTGTACAACGAGCAACACTAGAGAGGCAGCGGGAGATCAGGGAGGTAAACAAGTGGCTCAGAAGCTGGTTTAGGAAGGAGGGGTTTGGGTTCATGGAGAACTGGGCTGACTTTGCTGTCAGTTACCGGCTCTACCGTAGGGACGGGCTGCACCTCAATGGGGAGGGTGCAGCTGTGCTTGGGGAGAAGATGGCTAGAAGGTTGGAGGAGTGTTTAAACTAGGGGGGAGGACTGGGGGAGGAAACCTCCAACATAGAGGGGGAAGATAGTGTAGATAGAGGGGGGGGACTTATTAATTTACCTGGGGGTGGAGCGGAGGGAGCGGTTAGAATAGTTAATAGGGATAGGCTTCATAAAAAAAAACATACACCATAGTCTGTCCAATAAAACTGACGAACTGGAGTTGTTAGTGTCTGAGGAGGATTATGACATGGGTATAACAGAGACTTGGTTGAATGATAGCTGTGACTGGGCGGTCAACATACAGGGATATAGTCTATTCAGGAAGGATCGGACAAAATGGAAAGGGGGAGGAGTTTGTCTTTATGTAAAGTCCAGTCTGAAATCAGAATGATGTGATAATAATGGGGGACTTTAACTATCCTGATATAAACTGGGAGACTGAGACCTGTGCATCTCATAAAGGAAACAGGTTTCTGACTATAGCTAAAGACAATTATCTGTCCCAAATGGTGCAGGGCCCGACCAGAGGGGGCGCCCTACTAGACTTAATATTAACCAACAGACCTGACAGAGTAACTAATGTACAAGTAGAAGGACACCTAGGAAATAGTGATCATAATATAATACATTATAAATTGTTCTTCAATAAGGTAATCTTGCAAGGGGCCACAAAAACAATGAACTTTAGGAAGGCAAAGTTTGATCAACACAGAGAAGCCCTTAACAATATAAATTGGGATAATGTCCTCAAAAACAAGAATACTGACACTAAATGGGAGACTTAAACATTTCTTAAACTCTCATGGGAATAAAAGGGTAAAAAATAAAAGAAAACCAATATGGATGAATAAAAATGTTACGGGGGCAATAAATGACCAAAATAAAGCATTAAAACTACTAAAACAGGACGGCTATAGAAAAAAAGGTTAAATATGTAACAGATAAAAGCCGCAAAAATAGAGACAGAAAGACTCATTGCCCAAAAGAGTAAAACTAACCCCAAAATGTTCTTTAACTATATAAATAGCAAAAAAAGGTAAAAAATTAAAGTGTTGGCCCTTTAAAAATGATGAAGAAGAAATTATAAACGGGGATCAAGAAAAAGCAAATAAATCAAACAAATTCTTCTCCACTGTATTCACAGAGGAAAATGAAATGCCAGGTGAAATACAGCGAGATAAGGTAAACTCCCCAGTACAGGTCACCTGTCTAACCCAGGAAGAAGTACAGTGCCGCCTACAAAAAATCAAAATAGACAAATCACCAGGTCCAGATGGCATTCACCCCCGTGTTCTAAAGGAATTAAGTAATGTAATAGACAGACCCCTATTTTTAATATTCAGGGACTCTATAGTAACAGGGACTGGCGCATGGCAAATGTGGTGCCAATATTTTAAAAAGGGGTCAAAAGGTGACCCCGGGAATTATAGACCTGTTAGTTTAACCTCAGTTGTATGCAAATTGTTTGAGGGTTTTCTAAGGGATGCTATTTTGGAGTATCTTGATAAAAATAAACGTATGACCCCATATCAGCATGGCTTTATGAGAGATCAGTCCCGCCAAATTAACCTGATCAGCTCTCATGAGGAGGTGAGCTCCAGACTGGACCAGGGGCAATCGCTGGATATCTTATATCTGGATTTTTCCAAAGCATTTGATACGGTGCCACATAAAAGGTTGGTGCATGAGAAGGACTGGGCTGGGGGAGAATGTGTTTAAGTGGGTAAGTAACTGGCTCAGTGATAGGAAACAGACGGTGCGTCAGGATCCGGACTGGTATGCAGCGAGGACACTGGTGGTGGATCCTCTGTGTCAGTGGGGTGATGGCGTGGGCCGTACCAGGGGAACGGAGTCCAAGGGGTTACTGGTTTTCACCAGAGCCCGCCACAAAGCGGGATGGACTTGCAGCGGCAGGTAACCCCCAGGTCGTTCCACCCGATAGCGACACAACCCCAGCTGACAGCTGAGACAGGCGCGGTACACAGGGACAAGGCAAGAGCAAGATCGGACGTAGCAGAAGGTCAGGGCAGGCAGCAAGAGTCGTAGTCAGGGGCAACAGTAGAAGGTCTGGGTACACAGGCTTGGGAACACACTAAACGCTTTCACAGGGCACAAGGCAACAAGATCCGGCAAGGACAGGAAGGGGAAGTGTTTTTTTTATACATGGCACAGGTGCAGGTACTGATTGGGCCAGGCATCAATCAATGGTGCACTGTCCCTTTAAATCTCAGAGAGCCGGCACGCGCGCGCCCTAGAGAGCAGGGCCGCGCGCACCGGGACTGAACAGTCAGAGGATGGGGCAGGTGAGGAGATTGGGATGCGACCCGCAAGCGGGCGCGTCCCGCATCCCCGCCGGTGACACTAGTGCAGCGTTCCCGGTCAGCGGGTCTGACCGGGGCGCTGCACAGAGACAAACGTTGCGAGCGCTCCGGGGAGGAGCAGGGACCTGGAGCGCTCGGCGTAACAGGGTGGTTATTAATGGTAATTATTATGATTGGGTGACTGTTACTAGTGGGGTACAACAGGGGTAAGTCTTGGGTCCTGTTCTATTTAATATATTCATTAATGACCTTGTAGAGGGGTTGAAAAGTAAAGTAGCAATCTTTGCAGATGATACTAAACTCTGTAAAGCGGTAAACACAATAGAGGACAGTGCACTATTACAAATGGATCTGGATAGGTTGGAGGTTTGAACTGGGAAGTGGCAGATGAGGTTCAACACTGATAAATGTAAGGTAATGCACATGGGGAGGAAAAATCCGGGCTGGGATTATGTATTAAATGGGAGAACACTTGGGATGACTGATGTGGAAAAGGACTTGGGAGTCTTAGTTAAAGGGGTACTCTGGTGATAACCTGTTTTCTTTTAAATCAACTGGTGGCAGAAAGTTAAACATATTTGTAAATTACTTCTATTAAAAAATCTTAATCCTTTCTGTACTTATTAGCTGCTGAATACTACAGAGGAAATTCTTTTCTTTTTGGAATGCTCTCTGATGACATCACGAGCACAGTTCTCTCTGCTGACGTTATTATAATAATAATAATAACGCTTTATTTATTGTTGTCCTTAGTGGGATTTGAACCCAAGTACCCAGCACTGCAAGGCAGCAGTGCTAACCACTGAGCCACCATGCTGCCCTTAGCATACATCTGCTATGCATGGTTGCTAAAATGGACAGAGATGTCAGCAGAGAGCACTGTGCTCGTGATGTCATCAGTGTTCCAAAAAAGAAAGGAATTTCCTCTGTAGCATTCAGCAGCTAATAAGTACTGGAAGGATTAAGATTTTTTAATAGAAGTAATTTACAAATATGCTTAACTTTCTGCCACCAGTTGATTTAAAAGAAAAGAGGTTTTCACCGGAGTACCCCTTTAACAGCAAATTTAGCTGTAGTGGCCAGTGTCGGGCAGCTGCAGCCAAGGCAAATAAAATCATGGGGTGCATCAATAGGGGCATAGATGCCCATGACAAGGAAATAATTCTACCGCTGTACAAATCAGTAGTCAGACCACACATAAAATACTGTGTACAGTACTGGGTAGCAGTATACAAGAAAGATATAGTGGAGCTGGAGAGGGTTCAAAGACGAGCAACCAGAGTAATACGGGGAATGAGAGGACTAAAGTACCCAGAAAGATTATCAGAATTGGGTTTATTTAGTTTAGAAAAAAGAAGGCTTAGGGGCGACCTAATAACTATGTATAAATATATCAGGGGACTGTACAGAGATCTCTACCATGATCTATTTATACCCAGGACTGTATCTATAACAAGGGGGCATCCTCTAGGTCTAGAGGAAAGAAGGTTTCTACACCAGCACAGACGGGGGTTCTTTACTGTAAGAGCAGTGATACTATGGAATTCTCTGCCTGAGGAGGTGGTCATGATGAACTCTGTAAAAGAATTCAAAAGGGGTCTGGATGCATTTTTGGAGAGTAATAACATCGCTGGTTATGTACAGTGGGGATCAAAAGTTTGGGCACCCCAGGTAAAAATTTGTATTAATGTGCATAAAGAAGCCAAGAAAAGATGGAAAAATCTCCAAAAGGCATCAAATTACAGATTAGACATTCTTATAAAATGTCAACAAAATTTAGATTTTGCAGACACAAAAAAGGAGAAAGCTCCGGCACAGCCCTATGTACCTGTCGGTGTAATCCTTCTAAGCACACAATGGAAAAGCGCCAGGTGTCCGTTCTCCTTCGGGAGGTGCTCTACGCTGGAGATATGTACAAAATCAAATACCACAAAAGGAAAAGGTAGAGGAGCGACTCACCCGATCCTGAAGGAGTAGGTTCAGACGGTAATCATCGCGGTCAGGCGAAGGTGCAGCGGGAGGCGGAGGATGTTACGGGGGGAAGCCGTATCGCACCTCTTGGTGCTTCGTCAGGCCCCTGCGCAGGGGCCTGACTAAGCACGAAGAGGTGCGATACGGCTGTGGCCCGATGCCTGATTTCCCCCGGTAACATCCTCTGCCTCCCGCTGCACCTTCGCCTGACCGCGATGATTACCGTCTGAACCTACTCCTTCAGGATCGGGTGAGTCGCTCCGCTACCTTTTCTTTTTGTGGTATTAAAAGTTAGATTTTATTTCCATCATTTACACTTTCAAAATAACAGAAAACAAAAAAAATGATGTCTGCAAAAGTTTGGGCACCTTGCAGAGTTAATATCTTGTACTGCCCCCTTTGGCAAGTATCACAGCTTGTAAATGCTTTTTGTAGCCAGCCAAGAGTCTTTCAATTCTTGTTTGAGGTATCTTTGCCCATTCTTCCTTACAAAAGCCTTCCAGTTCTTTGAGATTTCTGGGCTGTCTGTCACGCACTGCTCTTTTAAGGTCTATCCATAGATTTTCAATTATGTTGAGGTCAGGAGATTGTGAAGGCCATGGAAAAACCTTCAGTTTACGCCTCTTGATGTAATCCCCCATGGATTTCGAGGTGTGTTTAGGATCATTATCCATTTGTAGAAGCCATCCTCTCTTTAACTTCAGCTTTTTCACAGATGGCATCAAGTTAGCATCCAAAATTTGCTGAAATTTTATTGAATCCATTTTTCCTTCTACTCATGAGATGTTCCCTGTGCCATTGGCTGCAATACAACCCCAAAGCATGATTGTTCCACCCCCATGCTTAATAGTTGGACAGAGGTTCTTTTCATTAAATTCTGTTCCCTTTCTTCTCCAAACGTACCTTTGCTCATTCCGGCCAAAAAGTTAAATTTTGACCTCATCGGTCCACAGAACTTGTTTCCAAAATGCATCAGGCTTGTCTATATGTTCATTTGCAAAGTTCAAATGCTGATTTTTGTGGTGAGGATGTAGAAGAGGTTTTCTTCTGATGACTCTTCCATGAAGACCATATTTGTACAAGTATCTCTTTATAGTGGAATAGTGTACCACAACTTCAGTGTCTGCCAGCTCTTTCTGGAGGGATTGTGCAGTCAAACGTGGGTTTTGAATTGTTTTTCTCACAATCCTGCAAGCTGTTCTGTCTGATATTTTTCTTGGTCTTCCAGATCTTGCTTTAACTTCCACTGTTCCTGATGACTGCCATTTCTTAATTACATTCCGAACAGAGGATATTGACATCTGAAAATGTTTTGCTATGTTCTTATAGCCTTCTCCAGCTTTGTGAGCGTCAACTATTTTCGGTTTCAGATTTCTAGACAACTGCTTAGAAGAACCCAAGATGCTGATTGTTGGGGCAAGGTCAGATGAGTCTGGGCATTTAAAACCTTGACATCAACTGAGATTGACATCAACTGGTCTTCCCAGATGATGATTGAGAACAATCCATGACACTGGCAGGTCCTAGCTTTGCAAAGCTGCATGCTATAAATTCTGCAGGGTGCCTAAACTTTTGCAGCCGCCATTTTTTTGTTTTCTGTTATTTTGAAAGTGTAAATGATGGAAATAAAATCTAACTTTGGTTGACATATTATAAGAATGTCTAATCTGTAATTTGATGCCTTTTGGAGATTTTTCCATCTTTCCTTGGCTTCTCTATGCACATTAATACAATTTTTTACCTGGGGTGCCCAAACTTTTGATCCCCACTGTATACTAGATTTATAGGGACAGAACGTTGATCCAGGGATTTATTCTGATGCCATACTTGGAGTTGGAAAGGAATTTTTACCTCTAGTATGAATTTTTTTTGCCTTCCTCTGGATCAACTCAGTAGGGACTCATTAGGGTTATAGGTTGAACTTGATGGACTCTGGTCTTTTTTCAACCTCATGAACTATGTTACTATGTTACTAAATACTATGTTAAGTGCCCCAAAAGTAACTAATGTGTAAAAAAAGAGAAAAATAAATAAACATCAAAAAGGAGGGAAGGGAGAGAAAGAAAAAGAAAGAAGAGGGAAAACAAAACAAAAAAACAACATAAATATCTATTTTCCCCATAATGCCCTCCCTACTGTAGCCCCCCCCCCCCCCCCATCTCCCCAGTGGTTCAAGTCTTCTTTTTTTTTTTTAGGACCCGAACCTCTAACCTACGACAACCCCCCCCCCCAACTCCGCCTCTTAGTTATTTTCTCTTCCTTCCAACTATAGCTCTTTATCTGTAATATAGATCTCAAATGTATAGTTTCACAGACAGCTTCGCTATTAGAGTCTTTTTAGAAAATATTTTCAGTCCTTATATGTTGCCTCGCTCTGTCTTCCAGTGCTTTTATATCCTTTTATAGGGTAGTGAGTGGGCTGAGGTACTGGGGGTGGGCTTTTTAGTCAAGGTAGCGGGGTAGCAGGTAAGGATAGATGCCTCATTTATATTGATAGTTGTTACTACTATAAATTCCATGTTCCATGGCTAGAAAGTCTTTCCCAGAAGATATTAATTCTCATTTAAGAAAGTACGTTTTCCCTTGTTTTGACCCTCTACAGCCCATCAGTACTTCAATAGGATCTAGTATAGTGGGTTTGGACTGGGCTGGGAGTTTTGCTAGTTAATGCACGGCTGTATAATCGGCTGTATAAACTTTAACTGGTCAGCTGATAGAGGAGTTGAACATTTTTATTCAGTTATATACTGCAGAGATGTTAATTCCAACACTTTTCAATCTCCAATGAATATTACTACTATAAGCTCCTCAAGTCAGTAGTTATTTACAATCTCTCCAGAGGATTATATATCTCACATACCGCCCAGTTCAAATATGGGATACACAAGGTGTTTTACTTTCTCCTATACAGCTTCAAGTCAAGAATACAGACCAGTGGGTGGAGATAATTTAATTTGACCAGGCTTAAGCTCCCAGCGTTTTTAGTGTCCTTCAAACAACTTTGCTAAAAAAACTACACCATCCGCAGCAGGGATTTTTCCCAAGAGGTATTACATTTTATTTAACAGTTTTTTTTCTTCCTGATTTAACCTTCTGTGTCCCAGTAGCTCCCAGCAAACAATTCCCAGATACAGGCTCTCCACCAGTTAGTATATCACACGCCACAGGTGTATCTCCTACTACTGGGTGACTTCTCAAGCTCTATCTTTTAAAATTTATATGCTATACAGGCGTTGAATCTAAACACTCTTTAGCATAAGATGTCGCTACCCAGACACTCCTCACGTCACATTAAGGGATTTTCCCCCCAAATGTTTTTTGTTTACAGACTCTCCAATAGGTAGTATATCACACACCACCAATATATCAGCTGCTGTTTTATAATTCATCAGACTCTGCCCATTCAAATTCCAGTGCAGCAAGTCTGGACGACACAGTGTATTTCATATGTTCCTGTAGAGCTATATATCAAGTAAGCAGGTCAGCAAATGAGAAGACAGTTCAACTTATTCAGGGATATACTGTGCAGACATTCAATTCTGACTCCTTTGAGCCACCATTGTATATCACTACTGCAAACAGTCCACATTTAGGAGTTTTTCGATAAGCTCCCAACAAACAACTACTGAGCTCTGCACATTCAGATTCCAATGAAGCAAGTCTGGAAAGCACAAGATGCCTTTAAGTGTTCATCTATAGCTGCTTAACAAGTGAGAAATATCAGAGGGAATATCAGTGCTATGAGGTGTAATATCCCCATTCCCATCTTTACCTTCTTCTGTCAGCGCTTTCCCCCCAGAGCCTCTCACACTCCGGGGCTTCCACTTCAGTTCAAAGCCCCCCGCTACCTGACTCTTGCTCCACAGCTCCACCTCTTCCAGTAGCTCCAGCTCCAATTCTGGCCTCAGTCACGGCACCTGCTCACCCTCCAGTCCTCTCTTGTGTACATCCGACACCGGGGCTCTGAAGTTGTTCCCCCCCAGTGGTCGCAGCCTCGTCGGGCTTAATGCCCGCATCGGACTGGCCCCATCAGCTCCAGACAAGCCAGCAGGTTAGCAACGGTGATGGCATGGGTGAGAGGAGGAGCCTCCTAGCCTCTCCTCATGACATCACCCTTCTGCCTCATTTTAATATATTTATTAAATGTAATATATTATTAATGGCTTTATAGAGGGATTGTATAGTAAAGTGTCAATCTCTGCAGATAATTCTCTGTAAAGTGGTTAACACAATAGAGAACAGTACACAGTTTGGACTGAGAAGTTACAGATGAGGCTCAATACTGATAAATGTAAAGTTATGGGGAAGCAGTATCAAAATTAGGAGTACAAATATCTCTACCATGATCTATTTATATCCAGCATTCTCTACATCAATAGGACAGAGGTTTCTACACCAGCACAGATGGGGGTTCTTTAATGAAAATGTATTGAGACTATGGAACTCTATACTGGAGGAACAGGTTATGATGAACTCAATAAAAGAGTTCAAAAGGGGCATGTGTGCATTTCTGGGGAGTAATAACATTACAGGTTATGGATGTTAAATTTATAGGGACAGAAATTTGATCCGGGGATTTATTCTGATTGCCATATTTGGAGTCAGAAAATATTTTTTTCCCTTTGGTATGAGGCAATTGGCATCAGACTCATAAAGGTTATTTTGCCTTTCTCTGGATCAACACAGTAGACACAATAGGGATACAGGTTGAACTTCATGGACTTTTGTAATTTTTTTAAACCAATGAACAATACATGAGATTTAGCAAAACCTGTGTAGAGTCCACCATTAGCTGGTAGAAACCAATAAAATTGCTTCTTTAATATTTAGAAAGGCCCCTAAAAAATGAAAAAAGCAATCTGAAATGTTACTATTGGCAACTGCTCCACTTTGCCTGCCTGCACAAGTTTTGATAAATCTCCCCCTATGTAACTATACTTTTAATGCAGTGCCCATCCTCTGTTGCAACTGTTTACAACGTGTTGCCTAGGTTACCAACTACCACTCCAATGTTTACTTTTTTAAAACATTTTTTTACTAAGTTTTCCAATTACAATAAACCAAAATACACACAAAAACAAATAACACACAGACATTCGAATAGGTATGGTAAAAATCCAGAGAGGGAAAGCTAAGATAGGAAAAGGGGGAAAGAGAAATCATCATTCATTCACACTTACTATATCCCGCATATTATGGTCTCTCTCTTACCCTCCACCGCTAATTTATAGGTCAAATATTGGTAGCTCCAAAGAAAATTACAGCCTTTATAATCAGACTATCCAACATCCATACTTTAGTCCAAATCATATATTTCAATGATTATGAATTCCAGAGTGTTACCTCATTCTGTTTGTGCCCGTCACCAACGTTGAAGTGGATGGCCATGCTCCTGACATAACTCCACCTGCAGAGGGTCAGGATCTCAGGAGTGCGTTCTTCTGCTTTGCCACCTTCTGTGTATGATAAGCTTATCACAGATGGCCACACAGCTTATGTACTGTCTCTGGAGCCATCTGTGATGAGCTTCCCAGACACAGAAGGTGGCAGGCCAGGGAAGTGCACTCCCAAGGTAGCTTGCTGCATCGCTCCAACACTGCTCAGTGAACTAAGTGTGTGATTTGACTGCCCCGCCCCCACTCAACCCAGGAGGTGTAGTGGGATGGAGTGATGCAGGGAGTATACAGGATACAGTATGAAGACAATGCTCAAGAGCGGAACAATCCTTTAACCCCTTAAGGACTCAGGGTTTTTCCACTTTCGTTTTTTCCTCCTTACCTTTTAAAAATCATAACCCTTTCAATTTTCCACCTAAAAATCCATATTATGGCTTATTTTTTGCGTTGCCAATTCTACTTTGCAGTGACATTAGTCATTTTACCCAAAAATGCACGGCAAAACGGAAAAAAAAATCATTGTGCGACAAAATCGAAAAAAAAACGCCATTTTGTAACTTTTGGGGGCTTCCGTTTCTACACAGTGCATATTTCGGTAAAAATTACACCTTATCATTATTCTGTAGGTCCATACGGTTAAAATGATACCCTACTTATATAGGTTTGATTTTGTCGCACTTCTGGAAAAAATCCTAACTACATGCAGGAAAATTTAGACGTTTAAAAATGTCATCTTCTGACCCCTATAACTTTTTTATTTTTCCACGTACGGGGCGGTATGAGGACTCATTTTTTGCGCCGTGATCTGAAGTTTTTATTGGTATGATTTTTGTTTTGATCTGACTTTTTGATCACTTTTTATTCATTTTTTAATGTTATAAAAAGTTACCAAAAGACGCTTTTTTGGACTTTGGAATTTTTTTGCGCGTACGCCATTGACCGTACGGCTTAATTAATGATATATTTTTATAGTTCGGACATTTACGCACGCGGCGATACCACATATGTTTATTTTTATTTTTTTTTACACTGTTTTATTTTTCTTATGGGAAAAGGGGGGTGATTCAAACTTTTATTAGGGAAGGGGTTAAATGACCTTTATTAACACTTTTTTTTTTACTTTTTTTTTGCAGTGTTATAGGTCCCATAGGGACCTATAACACTGCACACACTGATCTCTCATCCTGATCACAGGCGTGTATTAACACGCCTGTGATCAGCATTATCGGCGCTTGACTGCTCCTGCCTGGATCTCAGGCACGGAGCAGTCATTCGTCGATCGGACACCGAGGAGGCAGGTAAGAGCCCTCCCGGTGTCCGATCAGCTGTTCGGGATGCCGCGATTTCACCGCGGCGGTCCCGAACAGCCCGACTGAGCAGCCGGGATACTTTCAGTTTCACTTTAGAAGCGGTGGTCAGCTTTGACCGCCGCTTCTAAAGGGTTAATACCGCACATCGCCGCGATCGGCGATGTGTGGTATTAGCCGCGGGTCCCGGCCGTTGATTAGCGCCGGGACCCACGCGATATGATGCGGGATCGCGGCGCGATCCCGCTTCATATCGCGGGAGCCGGCGCAGGACGTAAATATACGTCCTGCATCGTTAAGGGGTTAAGCAGGATTGGGCTAGGCACAGGTTTGAAGACAGGACTAGTAACAATGTGGTCAACTTGCAGGAGGTATGCCTGACATTAGCTATAGCCACGCGCCGTACATCTGGATGCGGCGTTCTCCTGCATAGATAGATATGCAGGAGAATGCCGCTTCCGGGTGTACGATGCGCGGCGCTACCCACGTGACCTACACCAGGAGGAAGACTGCGATGAGGCAGCCATGAATATTCATGAGCCGGGCAGTCGCTCCGCCCGGCAAAAAATGACATAAGCGAATCCGTGCTGATGCTGCGGACCTCCCACTGAGTCCCAAGCCTGGGAATACCATATAACTAAAAATGAAGATATCTGGCGAACCGCTGTACAGTTTTTAATGAGGTAAGAAGCGTTTTAATCAAGATCACCCGCACTACAAGCCTGTGTAACAGGTTTAGTGCGAGTGATTCTGATGACAGATTCTTTAACCCTTTGTATGCTATAGGACTCTAGAAAGACACATATGCAATTTAGAAAACACAGGCCTTCAGCACCTAAAATACACACTTTACTGTCCAGGAAACCTTTTAGTATCTTAGCCACCCAAATAGTCTCAATGTAGTAGCTGGTACAGCTTGTGCTAGGCCACCACATTAGTGGTAAAGTTGAGCTCCTAAGGATAACCCTGTAGCTTATAGCCCACAGGGTTAGCCTATTAGACCCAGGTGTTATGATCTCACAGAAAACTGGTCCAGAGGCAGAAAGGCCTGCTGGGAAGCAGTGACGGGCAGCGCTAAAAGATCAGGGCAAGTGCTGAAATGGCAGAGAAGGTAAGAAGCTGTCTGGGATGGTATGCAGTGGCTGAAATATGGCAAACACAGGCAGGAGGAGAATATCAATGCTGTCCTATGGAAAAGTATGCAGCTAAGCAGGGGACAAATGTAGCCAGGGGGACATTGGGAGGCAGAAAATGCTAAAAAAAAAAATCCATTGCCAATTTTCATCAATTCATTGACAATTTTGGTTTCATCAGATGAGGCCATCTTGTTTCTCACAGTCTGAGTCTCCCTTGAGTGCCTTTTGCAAACTCCAGGCATGCTTTCATGTGTCCTTTACTGAGAAATTGTTTTTTTCTCTGGCCACTCTGCCATAAAGCCCAGACTGGTGGAGGTTGCAGTCATGATTGACCTTCTGGAAGTTTCTTCCATCTGTACACAGAGCCAGAATGACCATTGGGTTCTTTGTCATCTCTCTTACCAGGACCCTTCTCACCCAATTAGTTTGGTCGGTCAGCCAGCTCTAGAAAGGGTCCTAGTTGGTCTAAACTTCTTCAATTTAAGAATTATGGAGGTCTTGTTGTTCACAAACATTTGTTCACAATGTTTTGTTACTTAATATGCTTAAAATGTAAAAGAATTGATTTTGATAATAAAAAAATTATGGAGGTCACTGTACTCCCTTGTTTTCCCTTTGCCTGATCTGTGCCATACAAACCTGTCTCTGAACTCTACAGGCAGTCCTTTCTACCTAGGCTTGGATTTTGGCTCTAATATACAGGGTGGGCCATTTATATGGATACACCTTAAATAAAATGGGAATGGTTGGGGATATTAGCTTCCTGTTTGTGGCACATTAGTATATGTGAGGGGGGAAACTTCAAGATGGGTGGTGACCATGGCGGCCATTTTGAATACAACTTTTGTTTTTTCAATAGGAAGAGGGTCATGTGACACATCAAACTTATTGGGAATTTCACAAGAAATACAATGATGTGCTTGGTTTTAAAGTAACTTTATTCTTTCATAAGTTATTTACAAGTTTCTGACCACTTATAAAATCTGTTCAATGTGCTGCCCATTGTGTTGGATTGTCAATGCAACCCTCTTCTCCCACTCTTCACACACTGATAGCAACACCGCAGGAGAAATGCTAGCACAGGCTAACAGTATCCGTAGTTTCAGATGCTGCACATCTCGTATCTTCACAGCATAAACAATTGCCTTCAGATGACCCCAAAGATAAAAGTCTAAGGGGGTCAGATCAGGAGACCTTGGGGGCCATTCAACTTGCCCATGACAACCATTCCCATTTTATTAAGGTGTATCCATCTAAAGGGCCCACCCTGTACATTGTCAGCTGTGATACCTTATATAGACAGGGCTGTGCCTTTCCAAATCCTGTCAAATTAGCTGAATTTACCTCAGGTGACTCCGATCAAGGTGTAGAAATATCTTAAAGGGGTACTCCAGTGCTTAGACATCTTATCCCCTATCCAAAGGATAGGATATAAGATGCCTGATCGCAGGAGTCCCGCCGCTGGGGACCCCCGTGATCTTGCACGCGGCACCCCGTTTGTAATCAGTCCCCGGAGCGTGTTCGCTCCGGGACTGATTACCGGCGACTACAGGGCGGGCGGCATGTGATGTCATGCCCCCGTGTGATGTCACACTCCGTCCCTCAATGCAAGCCTACGGGAGGGGGCGTGACAGCGGCGGGACCCCCGCGATAAGGCATCTTATCCCCAATCCTTTGGATAGGGGATAAGATGTCTAAGCACCGGAGTACCCCTTTAAAAATGGGAGGAGCCTGAGGAGCCCAATGGGAGCCTGAGTGTCAAAGCAAAGGGTCTGAATACCTGAATACTTACATCCATCTAAAAATCTAAGTTTTTCCTTTTTAAAAAAGTTTTTTCTAAAATTCTGTTTGCACTTTGTCATTATGAGGTGTGAAGTGCAGATTGATGGGAAAACTAGATTTTTTTTTATACCAGCAAAAGGCTGCTATAAAATGTGAAACAAGTAACCGCTGAGCTCAACATTATATTTAACCTGTTCAGGACACAGGGCGTATGCATACACCCTGCATCCCGAGTCCTTAAGGATATGCCCGTGGGAATTCCGGTCCCTGCCGCTAGCCAGTTGGGGACCGGATCGGGATACCTGGTGAAATCATTCAGCAAGCATACCGGCACATCGCCCAGGGGGGTCCTGAGATCCCCCCCCCATGTTGGCGATCGGAGAAAATCGCATGTCAATTCAGACATGCGATTTTCTCCAATTCTGGGCTCATCGGGTCTCTGGTGACTCGATCACCCGGAAAATAGGGCTGATCGGAGTTTTCAGCGACAGCCCAGATCAGCCTAAGGGATAGGAGTGAGGTCGCAGAGCTGCGATCTCCTCCTATCCCCTGCCTTTAGCAGAACGGAGTTCTGACCAATGGCAGCGCAGGACAGGGGGTTGCCATGGCAAACCCCCATTCTGCCCGCCCCTGGATGTCGAGGGGATCGTGGGAAGAAGATGGAGGCCATACCTGCAGGAAAAGATGCCTGGGGACCCGGGATCTTCGCTGGAGACTGCTGGATCCTGGCTCAGGTAGGGAATCGTTGGTGGGGGGGGGGGAATTGAAAGTGAAAGTAAAACGATCTTTACTGTGGCAACCACTAGGAAGGCCAAACTGCAACTCCCAGCATGCCCAGACAGCCAAAGGCTGTCTGGGCATGCTGGGAGTTGTAGTTTTGCAACATCTGGAGGGTCACAGTTTGGAGACCACTGTTACAGTGATGCCCATACGGTAGCCCTCCAGATGTTTCCAAACTACAACTCTCAGCATGCCTGGACTGCCCAGGCATTCTGAGAGTTGTAGTTCTAACATCTGTCCCTTCAGATTTAGCAATTTTCATGAATTTTTTGAAAATTGCTGCTCTACTTTGAAGCCCTCTAATTTTTTCAAAAAAGCAAAAATATGTCCATTTTATGATGCCAACAAATATATTGTATTTGTGAAGAAAAATAAAATTTATTGTGAATATCCATTTTCCTTACAAGTAGAGAGCTTGAAGGGGGAAGATGTATGCACAGGGGAAAAATCCCCACTTGTAATATGTTTAATAAAGTATGGAGATTCACAAGACGTTTATTAGGGATTAAGGGTAGTATGGACTACACACTAATGTGGGGTAATGGAAACTTTCCAGAAATGATGAAACTAAAGGAATATGTTAACTGGGAAAGAAATAGGGTTATTAGAGATAAAGATTTTGTGATAGAAAGCACGTTAAAAGATTGGAAAACATTTAATAGGGAATTTAGTATTAGTCAGAGCGAATACTTTTCATACTTACAAATCAAAAGCGCTTTTGAGAAGGAGAAGAACAACCCTAGATGGGCAATAAATAGACATGAGTTAATTGACTATATGTTTGGGCTTCGGTCCTCCTCGACAAAGGTATTAGGTAACTTATATAAGGGCCTAGTTAGATTTTCCATTGAAAAATTTCCTCCAAAGAGTAGGGATAAATGGAAGCAAGTAGTAGGTCAGATTGATGGGGAAGAATGGAGGGAAGTATTCATAAATATTTCCCAATCATCTCTCAATATGAACCACAAAACCTCTATGATAAAGCTGATACATAGGATCCCATATACGCCGGGGTTCTTGTATAAGATAGGAAAAAGACTTAACTCTAAATGCCCGAAATGTAATATGCAAGGTGCGGATTTGTCACATATGGTGTGGAGCTGCCCAAAACTGCTTTCCTTTTGGACAGGGGTATACAAGATGGTAGAAACAAAATTGGGTACTAAGATAAGCTTTGATATTAAAACGGCCATTCTAGGGATAGGACTTAGCATGCAGTGCAAGAACAGTGTTCTGATAAAGGCTTTCGGATTAGCTAGAATAATTATTCTTAGGAGATGGTTTGCTCCCCAGGGCCCATGTTGGGTTGAGTGGCAGAAGGAAGTTCAACAAATGAGAAGATTTGAAGCTATTTACTATCAGGGAAAAAAGATAGGTCAAAAAGTTGAAAACGAGTGGAAGAAATGGGATGAGGCATCCTAGCTGGTAGTGGGTGGGGGGATAGGTGGGCGGGTGGTATTATTTATATTGTGTAAAGCGAATTTTGAAATGCATTATTGTAATTTTGTAATTTGAAATAAAAAAAACTTTAAAAAAATATATATATTCAAAGTTAGAAAAATGCAAAATTTTCAGAATGTTCATGTAATTTTGGGATTTTTCACCAAAAAAGGATGTAAGTAGCGCCGAAAATTTACCACCAAAATAAAGTAGAATATGTCACGTAAAAACAATCTCAGAATCAGAATATTTGGTAAAAGCGTTTTCGTGTTATTAATTCATAAAGCGACGGTGGTCAGAATTGCGAAAAAGGGCTCAGTCCTTAAGGTGAAAAAGGGCTGCATCCTTAAGGGGTTAATTAGATAACATTTGCTGCAGTCTTATTGAAAAACCTACACAGACTGACAGCCTTCCCTGCATTTAGGCTTATATGGGAAAAACTGTCTGTCTATCAGCCTGTGCAAATATATTCACTCTGAGACCACTGCTCTTAACTTTAAACATATTGCAGTAAATCCTTTAACTGATATACACTGTTCAAAAATTAAAGGGAACACTAAGATAACACATCCTAGATATGAATGACTGAACTAATTGTATGAAATACTTTCGTCTTTACATAGTTGAATGTGCTGACAACATACCGTATATACTCGAGTATAAGCCGACCCGAGTATAAGCCGAGACCCCTAATTTCAACCCAAAATCCCAGGAAAAGTTATTGACTCGAGTATAAGCCTAGGGTGGGAAATACCTCATCCCCCCCATGTAATCATCCAGACCCGTCATTAACATCCTCATCATCCCCTTGTCATCATCCCACACATCCCCCCTTCATCATCCCCTTGTCATCATCCCACACATCCCCTTATCATCCCACACATCCCCCCTTCATCATCCCCTTGTCATCATCCCACACATCCCCTTATCATCCCCCTATCATCCCACACATCCCCCTATCATCCCACACATCCCCCCTTCATCATCCCCTTGTCATCATCCCACACATCCCCCCTTCATCATCCCCTTGTCATCATCCCACACATCCCCCTATCATCCCACACATCCCCCCTTCATCATCCCCTTGTCATCATCCCACACATCCCCCCTTCATCATCCCCTTGTCATCATCCCACACATCCCCTTATCATCCCACACATCCCCCTATCATCCCACACATCCCCCTTCATCATCCCCTTGTCATCATCCCACACATCCCCCCTTCATCATCCCCTTGTCATCATCCCACACATCCCCTTATCCCACACATCCCCCCTTCATCATCCCCTTGTCATCATCCCACACATCCCCCCTTCATCATCCCCTTGTCATCATCCCACACATCCCCTTATCATCCCACACATCCCCCCTTCATCATCCCCTTGTAATCATCCCACACCCCCCCCTTCATCATCCCCACCCCCCTTCATCATCCCCACACCCCCCCCCCCTTCATCATCTTCTTCTCATCATTCGCCCTCAGTGGTCTTCAACCTGCGGACCTCCAGAGGTTTCAAAACTACAACTCCCAGCAAGCCCGGGCAGCCATCGGCTGTCCGGGCTTGCTGGGAGTTGTAGTTTTGAAACCTCCGGAGGTCCGCAGGTTGAAGACCACTGCGGCCTTCAACATGCGGACCTCCAGAGGTTTCAAAACTACAACTCCCAGCAAGCCCGGGCAGCCATCGGCTGTCCGGGCTTGCTGGGAGTTGTAGTTTTGAAACCTCCGGAGGTCCTTAGGTTGAAGACCACTGCGGCCTTCAACATCATCCAGCCCCCTCTCACCCCCTTTAGTTCTGAGTACTCACCTCCGCTCGGCGCTGGTCCGGTCCTGCAGGGCTGTCCGGTGAGGAGGTGGTCCGGGCTGCTATCTTCACCGGGGGCGCCTCTTCTCCGCGCTTCCGGCCCGGAATAGATGCGTTGCCTTGACAATGACGCAAATGACGCACCTCTGCGTCGTTGTCACGGCAACGTGACTATTCTGAGGCCGGGCCCGAAGCGCTTAGAAGAGGCCTCCCCGGTGAAGATAGCAGCCCGGAACCACTATCCCACCGGACCACCTCCTCTCCGGACAGCCCTGCAGGACCGGACCAGCGCCGAGCGGAGGTGAATACTCAGAACTAAAGGGGGTGAGAGGGGGCTGGATGATGTTGAAGGCCGCAGTGGTCTTCAACCTGCGGACCTCCGGAGGTTTCAAAACTACAACTCCCAGCAAGCCCGGACAGCCGATGGCTGCCCGGGCTTGCTGGGAGATGTAGTTTTGAAACCTCTGGAAGTCCGCAGGTTGAAGACCACTGCGGGTGGGGGAGTTCACTCGAGTATAAGCCAAGGGGGGTGTTTTCAGCACGAAAAATCGTGCTGAAAAACTCGGCTTATACTCGAGTATATACGGTAATCACACAAAAATTATCAAATAGAAATCAAATTTATCAACCCATGGAGGTCTGGATATGGAGTCACACTCAATATCAAAGGAAAATGGAAACCCACACTACAGGCTGATCCAACTTTGATGTAATGACCTTAAAACAAATCAAAATGAGGTTCAGTAGCGTGTGTGGCCTCCATGTGCCCCCTATTACCTCCCTACAATGCCTGGGCATGCTCCTGATTAGGTGGCAGATGGTCTCCTGAGGGATGTCCTCCCAAACCTGGACTAAAGCATCCGCCAACTCCTGGTCCCCCAAAGAAATGCCACTCCACACCATTACTGACCCACCGCCAAACCGGTCATGCTGGAGGATGTTGCAGGTAGCAGAACGTTCTCCACGGCGTCTCCAGACTCTGTCACATGTGCTCAGTGTGAACCTGCTTTCATCTGTGAAGAGCACAGGGAATCGGTGGCGAATTTTTCAATCTTGGAGTTCTCTGGCAAAGGAGATAATTGTATTATAAGTGATAGCCAGCATGGGTTTACTAAGGATAGAAGTTGTCAAAGCAATCTAATTTGCTTTTATGAAGATGTGAGTAGAAGCCTTGACAGAGGAATGGCTGTGGATATAGTGCTTCTGGATTTTGCTAAAGCATTTGATACTGTCCATCATAGACGTCTGACAGGTAAGTTAAATTCTTTGGAAATTTTAGTTTGTAACTGGATTGAACACTGGCTCATGGATCGTACCCAGAGAGTGGTGGTCAATGATTCATACTCTGAGTGGTCCCCGGTTATTAGTGGTGTACCCCAAGGTTCAGTACTGGGACCGCTGTTGTTTAATTTATTTATCAATGATATAGAGGATGGTATTAACAGCTCTGTTTCTATCTTTGCAGATGACACCAAGCTTTGTAGCACAGTACAGTCTATAGAGGATGTGCATAAGTTACAAGATGACTTGGATAGACTTAGTGTCTGGGCATCCACTTGGCAAATGAGGTTCAATGTGGATAAATGTAAAGTTATGCATCTGGGTACAAATAACCTGCATGCGTCGTATGTCTTAGGGGGGATTAAACTGGCAGAGTCACTGGTAGAGAAGGATCTGGGTGTACTTGTAGATCACAGACTACAGAATAGCATGCAATGTCAGGCTGCTGCTTCCAAAGCCAGCAGGATATTGTCATGTATAAAAAGAGGCATGGACTCGAGGGACAGGGACATAATACTCCCCCTTTATAAAGCATTGGTACGGCCTCACCTGGAATATGCTGTTCAGTTTTGGGCACCAGTCCATAAAAGGGACACTGCGGAGTTGGAAAGGGTGCAGAGACGTGCTACTAAACTAATATGGGGCATGGAACATCTTAGCTATGAGGAGCGATTAAAGGAGTTACAATTGTTTAGTCTTGAGAAGAGACATTTAAGGGGGGATATGATAAAAGTATATAAATGGCCCATACAAAAAATATGGAGAAAAACTGTTCCAGGTTAAACCCCCCCCCCCCCCCCCCAAAGGACGAGGGGACACTCCCTCCGTCTGGAGAAGAAAAAGTTTAGTCTCAAGGGGCGACACACCTTCTTTACCATGAGAACTGTGAACTTATGGAACAGTCTACCTCAGGAACTGGTCACAGCAGTAAAAATGAACAGCTTTAAAACAGGATTAGATACATTCCTGGAACAAAATAACATTAATGCTTATGAAGAAATATAAAATCCCATCCCTTCCCCAATACCACGCCACACCCCTACCCTTCAATTCCCTGGTTGAACTTGGACGTGTGTCTTTTTTCAACCATACTAACTATGTAACTAACTATTTAACATCATGTGAAATTGATTGTCAATCAGTGTTGCTTCCTGAGTGGACAGTGTGATTTCACAGAAGTGTGATTGACTTGGAGTTACATTGTGTTGTTTAAGTGTTCCCTTTATTTTTTCTTAGCAGTGTAGTTTAGTCCCCCTATTGCAGGCTGCACTAACACATTAATTATGGCATTTGAGATTGTTCCTTGCTGGCTATTGACAGAGGCATCAGCTGCTAAAAGCTAAGAATAGAGTTCAGTTCCAAAGCCCCTAGAATATACCATTAAGAAAATCACATACATAAACATGATTTTGCATTAGATGTTAAAGGTTATGAACACCTATACACAGAATTTTTAAATTTTTTTTATTTGTATCCTACATGCAAAATAAAAACTTTCTAAACACAGTCCATTAACCCCTACCTGACCCTAGACATACCGGTACAACGTGGGTTGCTTCACTACTACTTTTTTATTTCTAGAATCCACTTTGGACAGTTTCTCTAGAATACATATTTTTGGGTCATATGTTACCTCTTTGCCTAATCTATTAAAAAAATTAAAAAAAATTTAATTCTGACAATGCCTTCCCATAGTCTTGTGACCTTAGGACACTTCCAAATCATATGGAGGAAATCTACCCCTCGCAGATCACATTTTGGGGCGTTATAATCTTGCCCAATTCCCATTCTAACAGTTCAAATGATATATAACTATGAACTGTATCAGTCCATGATTTTCACTAGAGAGAGATTGTGTATAAGTTCAGTATGCTCCCCCATTCTGCCAAAGTGATTGGGCCCGCATTTAAACATTTTCCCGTTCTCACTAAATATTTTTGTTAAAAATAAATAAATTTAAAAAAAGGAAGAGAGGCCTTTTCTTTGTCCCAGCATCAAAATTTCAACTATTAAGTTTGTGCGCATAGAGAAGCAATTCTTGTTGGTAGAGCAGCAAACTGCATGTATTACCCAATAGTACCTAAAACTATGTTTTGAATCTGTACCATATTGTCTTTGAATATCAGAAAAGCTCTTTATATTTCCATTCTCAAACAAGTGCTCAACCCACAGAGAAGAAAAAACTACCAACTACATAGTTTTATAATAGAGGAGCAAAGGTTCGTGCAGTAATATCAGGAAGTATTACTTTACTGAGAGAGTAGTGGATACATGGAATGGCCTTCCTGCAGAAGTTTTCGCTGCAAATACACGGGATGGGCATAATGATCTCTTTCATATAAGATAGGGCCAGGGAAGACTAGATGGGCCAAATGGATCTTACCTGCCGACACATTCTAGGTTTCTAACTTTACAGGTACTCAAACTCGTTTTTCGATCGTAGTGGAGGCACATAATATGCTGGGTGGTACAGCACCATTGTACAATAGAACTGCATCCAGAGCATGGAACAGAGCTAAGAATTGGGGGAGGATTCATCAAAACCTGTGCAGAGGATAAGTAGCGCAGTTGCCTATATCAGGCAGATTGCTTTTTATTTTTTAAAGAGGCCTTTTTAAAAATGAAAGCAGCAATCTGATTGGTTGCTAAGGGCAACCACATCACTTTCTCTACGCAGGTTTTGATTTTTCCCCGCCATGGAGAGGAAAAAGAGTTTACACAGCAAACTCTAGAGGCTGTACAAGGGAAATCAAGAGGATATATTTTTTTTTTTTTTAAATGAAAGGCATTTTTATGATGCAAAAATGTTTAAGAGGACCTGTATGCTTTATTAAAGGAAATCTGTCATCAGAATCACCCGCACTAAACCTGTTACACAGGCTTGTAGTGCGGGTGATCCTGATTAAAACGCTCCTTACCTGGTTAAAAATGGTTGAGCGCTTCTTAAGATATCTTTATTTTTAGTTTTCTGTTATTCCCTGGCTTGTGACTCAGTGGGAGGTGTTATCATCTGGGACTCGGCCACACGTCATTCTAGCTGGGCGGAGCTGCCGCCCGGCTCATGAATATTCATGAACTTATCCTCGTGGTCTAACTCCTTTTTCTCGGTCTGGTGGGGAGGGCCGCGCATGCGCCGCGTTCCGTACACCCGGAAGCGGCGTTCTCCCCCCGGCTTCACTCGAGCTGCGGCCCTATACAAGTAAGAAGACGGGCTGCATGAGTGAAAAGCCGGGGGTGGGAGGAAGGGAGGGACGGGGTGTTTTTATTCACAAACTGAAGGAACAAGCAGGTTATATATAGATATATTTGTGTGGATCATTCTAGAGGCAGCTCCGCCCAGCTAGAATGACGTGTGGCTGAGTCCGAGATGATAACACCTCCCACTGAGTCCCAAGCCAGGGAATAACAGAAAACTAAAAATATAGATATCTTAAGAACAGCTGAACCATTTTTAACCAGGTAAGGAGCGTTTTAATCAGGATCACCCGCACTACAAGCCTGTGTATCAGGTTTAGTGCGGGTGATTCTGATGACAGATTTCCTTTAAGTGCTTGTTTTTCCCTATGAAATAATTCTGAAACCTCTTCCCTATGTGTTCTGCCGTTCCTGTTATTCTTAGTAGATATATATATGACTAAATTGCCAAGTGGATGTTTCCAGTTGGGGTGGGGGGCTGTAAAAACTCTCAGCCTATCCAATCAAAGTTGATAGTGTAGGCACACATCTCAAAGACTAAAACCCAGTCAGAGTACTGCTGGTGCAATCAGATTCTTTAGTAATGAACTATCAGAGCCTCTATCCATCTACTGAAAGGAATGTGTTAGGAGTACTGAAATGACAGTGACACTTTCTTTCCTAGTTCATACTTGTCCTAAGCAATGAATTTTTTGTTCTCTCTCTATCCAGCTATCTATTGGATTATAGTACCTCTCTTCAGCATTGGACCCAATGCATACCACACCAATGTGTTGTCTACTGTCAGAACTGTGTGTGGCAGCACCTTGTCAAAGCCAGTGTGTCCTCAGAAAAGAAAATTTGATGTTGGCCGCTAGCTACACATGCTATACATTTTATTTTCTGAAGATTGTTCCCAGATCTATAACTTCAAGATAATGTACAAAACAAAATAACTTCATGTAAGAGACATCTTTATTTGATAATAGATTTTAATATACTTTATTTATTGTAAAATATTTGGACAGACAATATATATCACATTTTCGATACTATGCCATTTAAGTATTTATTAAATTTCACTTTAAATCTTATTTCAGACCAATATAAAAAAAGAAAACATTCTTCATTTTGTAACCAAGGCAGAAAGTGGCCTGGTCCAATAGGACATTTCCTCTCTGCAATAGAAGTACAAAGACAACACTCGAAAACGTAGCTGAAGACAAAATGTGAATTGTGTTTTTTGGCACGGCAATATCTGAGAACATTCACAATGCTTTGGATGACTGCTATAAAAAAGGCACTCATCAATGTTATCCCGTATGTCTGCAATAGACTGACTACATTAACCAGGAGTAACACGCCTAACAGGCACAAGATACAGGATTTATTTTCTTTATTGTAATGGATTACTAAAATGAAATCTGATGTCTGCTGGAAACAAGTTGCATTGAGATACCATTATATTGTCAATGTACAGTGCCACACTGCATCCATAAGTTAAATGTATGATGCCTACCATGTTTCCCCGAAAATACACCCTACCCCGAAAATAAGCCCTAGCTGGATTATCGGGGTGGGCTGCAATATAAGCCCTACCCCGAAAATAAGACCTAGGCCAGTGGTCTTCAATCTGCGGAACTCTAGATGTTGCAAAACTACAACTCCCAGCATGCCTGGATAGTCGACGGCTGTCCGGGCATGCTGGGAGTTGTAGTTTTGCAACATCTCGAGGTCCGCAGGTTGAAGACCACTGATCTAAGCAATGCCCGGGCTGCAAATATTAAAAAACAAACTTTAACTTACCTTCGTCCTCCGTTCCCCCGTTGCTAAGGAACCGGCCTCACTGTTCTCCGCTGCTCTTGCTGCTTCCTGGTGTTGTGATGTCTCAGAGCCTTCAGCCTATCACCGGCCGCAGCGATGTCCCGCCTCAGCCAATGATAGGCTGAGCGCATTCTCATGTAAGGAGTCGGCCGGCTTCTTACATGACAGTGGGCTCAGCATATCATCGGCCGAATCGGGACATCGCTGCGGCCGGTGATAGGCTGAAGGCTCTGTGAAGTTCCCATCCCCAGGACCGCAGCAAGAACAGCGGAGAGACCATGAGGCCGGTTCCTAAGCAACGCAGGAACGGAGGACGAAGGTAAGTTAAAGTTTGTTTTTTAATATTTGCAGCCCGGGTACAGGAATACTTAACTGCTCTTTTGGCGCAAAGGTATTGGCCAGTGTTTAGAAGTATCGAGGTGTGTGCTACATAAAAAACATTCAGGTGTATATGTGGGCCCTTCATGCTCAAGCTACTTTACAAGTACAGCGCAGAGGCTGATAATTATTTGGCAGGGGGGGAAGAGAAGCAGCGCTCGCGGGTGACATACGGTACGATTAGCCCCCCGATGTGGGGTGCAGCGCTGGGCTGATACAGCGGCGGGGGGGGGGTGTTGGGGGGCAGAGCTGCACCCATCACATGTAAATAAATAAGCCCTAGGGTGTTTTTGGTGACTTATTTTCGGAAAAACATGGTAGAAACAGGTATACTACTGTAACTATAGCTAGGGAACATAAGGTCCAAACAATATCCAATGAAGCAGGGAATTCTACCTAAATGTTAAGATCTAAAGATTAATAAATAAGTCTGAAAACTAGTGTCATGTATGCAGTTTACTCTGACATGCAGAGAATACTGATATATTTATAACGCCGTGTTTACATGTACAGTACATATCCACTCATCTTTACTTTTAGGAGCAACACCTGACTGGCATATCTAAAAGCTTTGGGTCTTAAAAAACTAAAACAACCCTACAAAACAATTAACTTTCCCACACTAATAGCAGTCCCATTTGGTACCATTCACATCTGCTTCTCCAAAGTGTAAAAAACAAAAAAAAAAACTAAAATAAACCTTAAAACATTAAGGGTACCTCTCATTGTAAAAATTTGCACGAGTCCTTTAATACACACTCAGCTAAAACAAGTGTTGTATAAAATTGCCGTGACTCCCAAAGATTTGCATTGCAGTGCAAGTCTATGGGACTTCCACCAATTCTGTTTTGTGAATTATTTAACTGAGTGAAGTAGAAATAAAAGGACCCAATAATTTCAGCCAAGAAACTTTTTAAAACGAGAAGTACCTTTTAAGCAAAGTGAAGGATTTGAGGAGTGTATTCTAAATATGTTTGACTGTTAAATGTTTAAGGTAGAAAGTTATCCACATAGTTGCCATGATTAAGAATACACACATCCCACCCCTGTGTAAAAAGGGGCAGTGAATAAGTATGATTGTAGATGTCATGGCGTACAGGTAATAAATGGCTTCATTCGGCTATGACTGGCGACAGCTAAAATTCATTGCAAGTATTTTATAACAATGTTTTTTGTAAGGCCAGTACACAGGATTTAATCAGTCCTTACAATCCTATGAATAAGAAGCAAGATATCCTTGGATTAATAGTGACATTGATATATAAAAGTGTACATGGCATTTTATTAAACTGGAGATGTAGAAAGTGTTTTAAAACTTAATCTATTATAATGCCAGATTACATCTATGAACAGTATTACTGACTCATTCACCATTAATACATAAAACTTCAGTTTGTACTAAGCAAATGTTACAAATGGGTAAAATTTACATGATCTTTTGGCATCTTGAATAAAGTAATTCTGTGCATCTATTTAAGTTTACAAAATGACGGACAAAAGGGGAAATTCAATGGATATTAAAATTATCTTATCACCAATTAGTATGAAGAAAAGAAAAGAAAATAGCCCCCAGCCAAGTGACCACCACAGGAGTAGTGAAGGTATAGTAAAATATCAATTCAGTGCACCATTTCCAACCCAGCCTTTGTATTATTTTGGCCTCTTAGAACATTGTGTCAGCATTTCTCACCAGGACCAATGTGGAACTGTCTCTGTCCTAAAGGGTCCCAAAATGCAAATATGGCACAAACAATGTCATCGCTTAGCAACAGCCCTGAAGAATTTTTGCTGGTTTTTATTCTGCCCTAAATTCCTGTAGAAACATAAGAAATCGTATATATATAATTTTTGCATTATTAGCTGTGCACACATACATAAGAAGGGCGGTATAAGTATCACTGGAGAGCCTCAACATACAGGTCAGCAATACTGCACATGGAATACATGGCCAAGAGCAGCAGACATGTAGGTAAAAAAACTCATGTATATAGCACATGCTTTAGCAGGAAAATGAAGCAGTAATGCTCCTGGATATTTGGGAATGTTGTACCAAGTTCTGAAGTAATGACTACAAAACGTATATTAAGATATCATGACCACAAAACTCCATCAGCACTAAGAGGTGTCATTACAGGTTTATTTTAGGGGTGGTCTCAGCATCCACATTTGCCTTTGTCTTTGTCCTCATTTAACTGCTCAGTAGAGCTATGGCCATTGGACCGGACCACCCCTTGAGGTATCCAAGACTTGTCCACACACCGTTCCATCCGCTTCATGATCAGATCCAGTAATGTCTCCACTGCTTTATTCACGTTTGTTCCCTCTGCAGCACTTGTCTCAAAATAGGGTATTCTGCAAAGAAAATAACAGTATTAAAGTACACAGAACTAGTGAAGTATTTTTCCCTCAAATATGTTTTACCAGTGAAAATATGGAAAACATAAGGCAACCAAATAGCTGGCCAGTATATATGGGCAATGCCTAAAGGGGTATTTTTCTTTTTAAAAGCCATTTCCTATCCACAGGAGAGAGAATAATTAGCTTGACAATCATTGGAAGGCACATAGAAAATAAATAGTGTGCTGGTGGGGCATGTGCACCGTGTCCCCATTCATTCAAAGGACATCTAGAAAGTGGATAGGATATAACTTTAGATGAGGAGAATCCCCCTTTCAGCCATGTTGCTCAATTCATGATAGAACCTTGTTTATCTGTATCATTGAGATGTGTTTTACTTCTATTTTTATATCTTTTAACTTGATGGCTTTGTGAAGTAGAGTGATTTGTTATTTTACAGATCAAATGCTGTAAACAAGGTCCGGGGGAGAACAAAAACATCGGCTGCTTGTCATTTTCCTGCCATCCACTAACACTGAGCAACTAATAAAGATATAGGCCCAGATTTATCAAACAATGTCTATGGTAGAGCTATTTTCCCACATTTATTTGGGCGCTGGGTTTGACTAGCGTGCATCTTATTTATCAAGAAGGTGCATTTTGCTCAGCTCTGCTGTGGTGGGAAACGCTCTACCACATACACGTTTTCTAGATGCTTGTGCGGGAGGGAAGTAGACACTTTCCCGGGTCCTGAATTTGGCAGGTTAGGTGTTTCTAGAGCTGCCTTGACATTTTTTACTTGTATTTTAGAAGCTAAAATCGGATTTGATTGCAGTGTCTAAAGGGTTAAAGCCGGGCATCATCTTCATTGGTGATGTCTGGCATTAGAGATGGGTCCTGATGGCAGATAGCCACCAGGACCTCCCACCTATGACCCGTGCTCAGCTCCTGAGAGGTTAAAAGGTTGAATTGTGGAAGGTAGAAGGGATTCTCACGCCTACTGGTAGGTGGTGTAGCTTTGCGCCTAACAAAAAAAAGTACCTTTGTGCACAAAATAGCGACTTTTGATAAAAGTCGCAAATGATAAGTACATGACCACTGCATGGGCAAAAAGAAAAAGTTCTATGGGCAGGCAAAAAAGAGTGAAACTGTCTATATCAAAAGATGCATTAAAAGTCGCTAAATATGCTGCTTGCACCTTAACTGCGCCAAAACATAGACAAAAAAATGCTCTAAAAGCAATGATAAATCTCCCCAATAATGTTTTTTGATAGCAACTTGCCATGGTTTTGCTTAACATCAGAGAAACAGAGTTTTGTTAGTGGGATCCCTTGAGAATTCTCTAACACCTGTGAACAGCTTATGAGCCTTTTTATGGAGACTTCCTTATATGACGATAATTAATTGATCATTTCCAGTGTTTGTCTACATGATAAATATTATACTTCAATTACCAGGATCCATACAGTGTAGAGGACAGGCGTTTCCCTAGAACTTTAATTTGGTCAGTTCAAATATTTGCTGCACAGAAAAGAGATTAACAAGGAGATGCTTTCCAACAACGACCTACATAACATTTCTCATGTATTAAAATATCAATATTAACACTGTGCGTAAGAAAATTATGGCAGGTACGTTTTAATATTTCAATTTTTATTTTATTTTTTTTACACAAGGAGGGTCCAATAAATGTAATAATTAAAAATTACTTCAAGCCTATTTCAGAAGCCAAACATTTTAAGTGGCTTTTTTGGCTGTGATTTAAAGAGGTACTCCAGAGGACATATAGCAAAACTTGAGTTTTAAAGAGGGTGTGAGCAGGCTACTACTGCCTGCCGATATAGGGATAAAGTGTCCTGTGCGTGCATAAAGCAGCCAGGGAGATAAAACATGGAGGTGCTCTGTTTGGTAATTCAGGGAATGCAGAACCAAAGCCACTTCTAGCAATAAACAAGTAGATATAGTTTTAGAAAGTGTCACTCATCAGGTAGGAGAGATTAAAATCTTCACTGCTTTATTGCGGTCATTAAAATATCATGCAGCTTCAGCAGTAGAAAGTGCAGGAGAGGGAGAGAAGATATGATTAAGGATAGCAGTAAGCCTTACAAAGTACATGACGGCGCTAAGTAGCTACAGCGATTCTTTACCGGTTGCCGTCTAAGGATGAACCAGCTCATCCTGAGACAGCAACAGTTGTATATCACGGGCTCCCAACTCAAGCCTGCATTATACAGGCCAGCCCCCAGCTGATTCCTGTAGCTGGGGGCAGGCATTAATAGCCAACATGCGGCAATTGCCGTGGCCGGCTATTAACCATTTAGATCGCCGCTGTCAAAGTTGACAGCGGTGTCTAAAGGGACATTTAACCCCTTAAGGACCATGGACGTACATGTACGTCTAAGCATCCTGGTAGTAAAGGACCAAGGACGTACGCGTGCGTCCGTGGGAATTTCGCTCCCTGCCGCGCGCCGGGCGGGGACCGGCGTGACTGCCGATATCGATCAGCAGTCACCCCGCACAAATGCCCAGGGGGGTCATCAGACCCCCCCCCCCCCCCCCATGTCGGCGATCGGCGCAAATCGCAAGTGAAATCACACTTGCTATTTGCGCAATTACGGGTCATTACGGGTCTATGGTGACCAAGACACCCACGATCCCCTTGAAGGGATAGGAGTGAGATGGCAGGGGTACCACCCCTCCTATCCCTGTTATTGGTGGTCTAGATGCGACCACCAATAGCAGATCGGGGGCGGGGGTTAACTTTAGTTTTCCCCGTCCTGCCCACCCACAATAGGCGGGGCAGAACTGGGAAACGGAAGAGGACCGGCGCCGGAGTCCACTTACCCTGCGGGCGACGATCGGCGTAGGAGATCGTCAGGCGGCGATGTTGTTCAGCAGGCTCCCTGGATCCGACGGAAGCCGGTATGTTGCCTAGCAACATCTGGAGGGCTACAGTCCGAGACCACTATACAGTGGTCTCTATACTGTAGCACTCCAGATGTTGCAAAACTACAGCTCCCAGCATGCCCAGACAGCTGTTTGGGCATGCTGGGATTTGTAGTTTTGCAACAGCTGGAGGGCTACAGTTTGAGACCACTATATGGTAGTCTCTGAACTATAGCCCTCCAGATCTTGCCAAACTACAACTCCTAGCATGCCCACACAACTGTTTGCTGTCAGGGCATGCTGGGATTTGTAGTTTTGCAACATCTGAAGGGCCACTGCAGTGGTCTCTATACTGTAGCTCTCCAGATGTTGCAAAGCTGCAAATCCCAGCATGCTGGGAGTTGTAGTTGCAATCCCTCCAGCTGTTGCATAACTACATCTCCCAGCATGCCCTTCGGCGATCAGTACATGCTGGGAGTTGTAGTTTTGCAACAGATGGAGGCACACTGGTTGGAAAATATTGAGTTAGATAACAGAACCTAACTGAAGGTTTTCCAACCAGTGTGCCTCCAGCTGTTGCAAAAGTACAACTCCCAGCATGCACGGTCTGTCAGTACATGCTGGGACTTGTAGTTTTGAAACAGCTGGAGGTTTGACCCCCCCCCCCCCCCCCCCCATGTGAACATACAGGGTACATTCACACAGGCAGGTTTACAGTAAGTTTTCTGCTTCAAGTATGAGCTGCGGCAAATTTTTCGCTACAGCGCAAACTCCTAGCAGGGAACTCACTGTAAACCTCCGCCAGTGCGAATGTACCCTAAAAACACTACACTACACGAACTAAAGGGTAAAACACTACATGTACACCCCCTTACACTGTCCCCCCCCAATAAAAATTTAAAACGCCTTGTACGGCAGTGTTTCCAAAACTGAGCCTCCAGCTGTTGCAAAACAACAACTCCCAGCATTTCTGGACAGCCGTTGACTGTCCAGGCATGCTGGGAGTTTAGCAACAGCTGGAGGCACCCTGTTAGTACAATGGACCCCCCAACTTCTGACCCCATTTTGGAAACTACACCCCTCACGTAATGTAATAAGGGGTACAGTGAACATTTACGCCCCATAGGTGTCTGACAGATTTCCGTGTTCTGGAACCACGAGGGGCTTTGTAAACGCACATGGCCCCTGACTTCCATTCCAAACAAATTCACTCTTCAAAAGCTCAATGGCGCTCCTCCTCTTCGTAGCATTGTAGTTCGACCACAGAGCACTTGACGTCCACACATGGGGTATTTCCACACTCAGAAGAAATGGGGTTACAAGTTTTGGGGGTAATTTTCTCCTATTACCCCCTGAAAAAATTGTAAATTTGGGGAAAAACAGCATTTTTGTGAAAAAAAATAAATTTCATTTACACATCCAACTTTCACAAAAAGTTGTGAAATACCTGTGAGGTGTTAAGGCTCACTGTACCCCTTGTTACGTTCCTTGAGGGGTGTAGTTTCCAAAATAGTATCCCATGTGGGTATTTTTGCTGTTTTGGCACCATAGGGGCTTCCTAAATGCAACATGCCCCCCCAAAACCATTTCAGCAAAATTTGCTTTCCAAAAGCCAAATGTGACTCCTCCTCTTCTGAGCATTGTAGTTCGCCCGCAGAGCATTTTACATCCTAACATGGGGTATTTACATACTCAAAAGAGATGGGGGTTACAAATTTTGGGGGGGCATTTTCTCCCATTACCCTTTATAAAATGGTAAATTTGGGGGAAAAAACTGCACTTTAGTGAAAAAATGTTTCTTTTCATTTACACATCTGACTTTAACCCCTTAACGACGCAGGACGTATATTTACGTCCTGCGACGGCTCCCGCGATATGAAGCGGGATCGCGCCGCGATCCCGCATCATATCGCGTCGGTCCCGGCACTCATCAACGGCCGGGACCCGCGGCTAACACCACACATCGCCGATCGCGGCGATGTGCGGTATTAACCCTTTAGAAGCGGCGGTCAAAGCTGACCGCCGCTTCTAAAGTGAAAGTGACCCAGCTCAGTCAGGCTGTGACCCAGCTCAGTCGGGCTGTTCGGGACCGCCACGGTGAAATCGCGGCGTCCCGAACAGCTGACAGGACACCGGGAGGGCCCTTACCTGCCTCCTCGGTGTCCGATCGACGAATGACTGCTCCGTGCCCGAGAACCAGGCAGGAGCAGTCAAGCGCCGATAACACTGATCACAGGCGTGTTAATACACGCCTGTGATCAGGATGAGAGATCAGTGTGTGCAGTGTTATAGGTCCCTATGGGACCTATAACACTGCAAAAAAAAAAAAAAATGTGTAAAGTAAAGTGTTAATAAAGGTCATTTAACCCCTTCCCTAATAAAAGTTTGAATCACCCCCCTTTTCCCATAAAAAAAAAAAACAGTGTAAAAAAATAAATAAAATAAACATGTGGTATCGCCGCGTGCGTAAATGTCCGAACTATAAAAATATATCATTAATTAAACCGCACGGTCAATGGCGTACGCGCAAAAAAAATCCAAATTCCAAAAATGCGTATTTTGGTCACTTTTTATACCATTAAAAAATGAATAAAAAGTGATCAAAAAGTCTGATCAAAACAAAAATCATACCGATAAAAACTTCAGATCACGGCGCAAAAAATGAGTCCTCATACCACCCTGTACGTGGAAAAATAGTTATAGTTATAGGGGTCAGAAGATGACATTTTTAAAACGTATAAATTTTCCTGCATGTAGTTATGATTTTTTCCAGAAGTGCGACAAAAACCTATATAAGTAGGGTATCATTTTAACCGTATGGACCTACAGAATAATGATAAGGTATCATTTTTACCGAAATATGCACTGCGTAGAAACGGAAGCCCCCAAAAGTTACAAAATTGCGTTTTTTTTTTCGATTTTGTCGCACAATGATTTTTTTTTCCGTTTCGCTGTGCATTTTTGGGTAAAATGACTAATGTCACTGCAAAGTAGAATTGGTGACGGAAAAAATAAGCCATAATATGTATTTTTAGGTGGAAAATTGAAAGGGTTATGATTTTTAAAAGGTAAGGAGGAAAAAACGAAAGTGCAAAAACGGAAAAACCCTGAGTCCTTAAGGGGTTAAAGGGGTATTCCAGGCCAAAACATATTATATAATATATATATATATATATATATATATCTCAACTGGCTCCGGAAAGTTAAACAGATTTGTAAATTACTTCTATTAAAAAAATCTTAATCCTTCCAATAGTTATTAGCTTCTGAAGTTGAGTTGTTGTTTTCTGTCTAACTGCTCTCTGATGACTCCCGTCCCGGCAGCTGTGCAGTTCCTATGGGGATATTCTCCCATCATGCACAGCTCCCAGGATGTGACATCATCATTGAGCAGTTAGACAGAAAACTTCAGAAGCTAATAACTATTGGAAGGATTAAGATTTTTTAATAGAAGTAATTTACAAATCTCTTTACCTTTCCAGAGCCAGTTGATATAAATAAATATATTATATATATATATATATATATATATATATATATATATATATATATATTTTTTTTTTATTTATTTGTTTATTTTTTTTGCCTGGAATACCCCTTTAACGAAAAGTCGTCAAACACCTGTGGGGTATTAAGGCTCACTGGACTCCTTATTACGTCCCTTGAGGGGCGTAGTTTCCAAAATGGTATGCCATGTGGGGGGTTTTATGCTGTTCTGGCACCATAGGGACTTCCTAAATGGGACATGCCCCCCAAAAACCATTTCAGAAAAACTCACTCTCCAAAATCCCACTGTCGCTCCTTCCCTTCTGAGCCCTCTACTGTGCCCGCCAAACACTTGACATACACATATGAGGTATTTCCTTACTCGAGAAAAATTGGGTTACAAATTTTGAGAGGATTTTTCTCCTTTTACCCCTTGTAAAAATTCAAAAACTGGGTCTACAAGAACATGCGAGTGTAAAAAAAATGAAGATTTTGAATTTTCTCCTTCACTTTGCTGCTATTCCTGTGAAACACCTAAAGGGTTAACACACTTACTGAATGTTATTTTGAATACTTTGAGGGGTGCATTTTTTATAATGGGGTCATTTGTAGGGTATTTCTAATAAGAAAGCCCTTCAAATCCACTTCAAACCTGAACTGGTCCATGAAAAATTCTGATTTTGAAAATGTTGTGAAAAATTAGAAAATTGCTGCTGAACTTTGAAGCCCTCTGATGTCTTCCAAAAGTAAAAACATGTCAATTTTATGATTCAAACATAAAAGTAGACATATTGTATTTGTGAATCAATATATAATTTATTTGGAATGTCTATTTTCCTCACAAGCAGAGAGCTTCAAAGTTAGAAAAATTCAAAATTTTCAATTTTTTCATCAAATTTTGGAATTTTTCACCAAGAAATGATGCAAGTATAGACACAATTTTACCACTAACAAAGTAGAATATGTCACAAAAAACATTCTTGGAATCAGAATGAAAGGTAAAAGCATCCCAGAGTTATTAATGCTTAAAGTGAAAGTGGTCAGATGTGCAAAAAACGCTCTGGTCCTACAGTGAAAAATGGCCTGGTCCTTAAGGGGTTAAACCATCCACCAGGGATGGTTTAATTGTCCCTTTAGACGCCGCTGTCAACTTTGACAGCGGCGATCTAAATGGTTAAAAATGGGGGGCGATCCACTGCTGAGGTAGGCGGAGGGCTTACCTCACGTGCTGTGCCGGCTGCTGCGCTGTGAATGATAAACCCTGACAGGACCAGGCTTTATCAATCGAGCACAGAGCACACAGATCAGTGTGGTTCTATGAAACTAATGATTCCCCCTAAAAGTGTAAAAGAAAGTTTAAAAAGTTTAAAAACACACATTAACCCCTTCCTTATTAACAGTTTAAATCACCCCCCCTTTTCCCAAATTCCATATAAAAAATATGTAACCATAATAAAAATAAACATATGTGGTATCGCCGTGTGCATAAATGTCCTAACTATAAAAATATATCATTAATTAAACCGTACGGTCAATGGCGTACGCGCAACAAAATTCCAAAGTCCAAAATAGCGTATTTTTGGTCACTTTTTAGATCATGAAAAAATGAATAAAAAGCGATCAAAAAGTCTGATTAATACAAAAAAAAAAAGCTTCAGATCACGGTGCAAAAAGTGAGCCCTCATACTGCCCCGTACGTGCAAAAATAAAGTTATAGGAGTCAAGATGACAATTTTAAACGTATTAATTTTCGTGTACGTAGTTTGATTGTGTCTTACTTCTGGAAAAAAAATCAACCTATATAAGTATCATTTTAATCGAATGGACCTACAGAATAAAGAGAAGGTGTTAGAATGTACTGCGTAGAAACGGAAGCACCCAAAAGTTACAAAATTGTGTTTTTTCTTAAATTTTGTCGCACAATGATTTTTAGGTAAAATTACTGATGTAATTACAAAGTAGAATTGGTAGCGCAACAAATAAGTCATCATATGGACTTTTAGGTACAAAATTGAAAGTTATGATTTTTCAAATGTTCAAGGAGGAAAAAACGAAAGTGCAAAAACAGAAAAACGCTCGGTCCTCATATCTTCTCTTCTGCACTTTCCACTGCAGAAGCCGCATGATGTTTTAATGACCACAATAAAGCACTGATGATTTTAAACCCTGCTGAGTGCTGCTTTTTAAAACCATATCTACATTAAAACATTATACACACACACATATACATATATACACACACACACACACACACACACATACATACACAGTCATGGCCGTAAATGTTGGCACCCCTGAAATTTTTCGAGAAAATGAAGTATTCCTCACAGAAAAGGATTGCAGTAACACATGTTTTGCTATACACATGTTTATTCCCTTTGTGTGTATTGGAACTAAACCAAAAAAAAGGGAGAAAAAAAAAAGCAAATTGGACATCATGTCACACCAAACTCCAAAAATGGGCTGGACAAAATTATTGTGGAAAAATAAGATTGTTTCAAGCATGTGATGCTCCTTTAACCCCCTTTTGGTCTTAAATGGGCAGGGTCACCAACTTTTTTTTTTTTTTTTTTTTTATATGTTGTAGTACTTATGTACTACAACATCTCTCTTATATAGATTCATAATGTACTACAACATCTCTCTTATATAGATTCATAATTTTTTTTAATTAAAATAGTGTATTTTACACTTGAAATCCGGCCACTAGGGGTCTCCCTCCCGGCCGGGCAATCGGTCCTAATTCAGTCATCCTGCGCTCGCTCTCTGCCTGTCAGACAGGTGGGAGCGAGCACTGTGAACGTCGGGTCTGCGCTCATTGGCTGCCTTCAGCCTGGAGGCAGCACGGCACTGAATCTCAGTGCTGCGCTGACACTCCAGGACTGTACACATCCTGTACGTGTAAGTGAGGTCTTATTTCACTTACCCGTACTTTGTTTCGGTCCCGGGTCTCGGCAGTGAGCATGGCAGGTGGGCGATGCTCCTATACTCCTCCTTCCTGGATAACACTACACTGCTAAACAGGGAGGAGACGACCCCAGAGCAGCCTGCCATGCTTTTGGCCGCTCATCTATGTGCACTCCCAACAGGAGCTCAGCATAAATAAGGTGAGGGCGGAAGTCAGTGCCCAGCAGAAGTCAGTGACGTTGCACCTGCTGGGGAAGTTTGCTTCCAGCAGAGGTAAATATAAGAGCAGAAGATGACATTTGTAAGGTAGAAATGTTAGGGAGGGGGTTAGGGATAGATTAGCAATAGGTAGGGACAGAAAAAAAAATACAGATGGTGGGAGCTACTCCTCAAGGACTAGAGCATTTTTTGCACTGTCACTTTAACCCCTTAAGGACGCAGCGCTTTTTTGCAAATCTGACAACTGTCACTTTAAACCCTTAACAACCCAGACAATTTTCACTGTAGGACCCGGCCATTTTTTGCACATCTGACGACTGTCACTTTAAGCATTAATAACTCTGGGATGCTTTTAGCTTTTATTCTGATTCAGAGATAGTTTTTTTTGTGACATATTCTACTTTATATTAGTGGTAAAATTTTGTCAACACTTGCATCATTTCTTGGTGAAAAATTCCAAAATTTGATGAAAAAATTGAAAATTTTGAAATTTTTTTTTTACTTTGAAGCTCTCTGCTTACCTGTAAGGAAAATGGATATTCCAAAAAAAAAAAAAAAAAAAAAAAAAAAAAAAAAAAATGATATATTGATTCACATATGCAATATGTCTACTTTATATTTGCATCATAAAGTTGACAGGTTTTTACTTTTGGAAGACATTCGAGGGCTTCAAAGTATAGCAGCAATTTTCCAATTTTTCACAAAAATTTCAAAATCTAAATCAAAAATTTTCATGGACCAGTTCAGTTTTGAAGTGGATTTGAAGGACCTTCTTATTAGAAATACCCCACAAACGACCCCATTATAAAAACTGCACCCCTCAAAGTATTCAAAACGACATTCAAAAGGTTTGTTAACCCTTTAGGTGTTTCACAGGAATTGCTGCAAATTCAAAATCTTCACTGGCATGTTCTTGTAGACCCAGTTTTTGAATTTTTGCAAGGGGTAACAGGAGAAAAAGCCCCACAAAATTTGTAACCCAATTTCTCTTGAGTAAGGAAATACCTCATATGTGTATGTCAAGTGTTCGGTGGGCGCAGTAGAGGGCTCAAAATGGAAGGAGCGACAAATGGGATCTTGGAGAGTGAATTTTGCTGAAATGGTTTTTGGGTGGCATGTCGCATTTAGGAAGCCCCTATGGTGCCAGAACAGCATAAAAAAAACACATGGCATACCATTTTGGAAACTACACCCCTCAAGGCACGTAACAAGGGGTACAGTGAGCCTTGGTGCCTACAGGGGTTTGACGACTTTCCATTAAACTTTCCGGAGCCAGTTGATATATATATATATAAATAAAAGTTTTGGCCTGGAATACCCCTTTACAGTCAGATGTGTAAATGAAAAAAAAATTTTTCACTAAAGCGTAGTTTTTCCCACAAAATTTACCATTTTTACAAAAGGTAATGGTAGAAAATGTCCCCCAAAATTTGTAACCCCATCTCTTATGAGTATGGAAATACTCCATGTTAGGATGTAAAATGCTCTGCGGGCGAACTACAATGCTCAGAAGAGAAGGAGTCCCATTTGGCTTTTGGAAATCAAATTTTGCTGAAATGGTTTTTGGTGGGCATGTTGCATTTAGGAAGCCCCTATGGTGCCAGCACAGCAAAAAAATTTAATTAAAAAAATAAAAAAATTAAATAAAAACACATGGCATACTATTTTAGAAACTACACCCCTCAAGGAACATAACAAGGGGTATAGTGAGCCTTAACACCTCACAGGTGTTTCACAACATTTTGTTAAAGTTGGATGTGTAAATGAAAAAAAATTATGTTTTCACTAAAATGCAGTTTTTTTCCCAAATTTTACATTTTTACAAGGGGTAATAGGAGAAAATGACCCCCAAAATTTGTAACCCCATTTCTTCTGAGTATGGAAATACCCTATGTGTGGAGGTCAAGTGCTCTGCTGGCGCACTACAATGCTCAGAAGAGAAGGAGCGCCATTGAGCTTTTGGATAGTGAATTTGTTTGGAATGGAAGTCGGGGGCCATGTGCATTTACAAAGCCCCTCGTGGTGCCAGAACAGTGGACCCCCCCCATGTGACTCACATAATTTAATAAGGGGTACAGTGAGTATTTATACCCTACTGGCATTTGACAGATCTTTGGAACAGTGGGCCGTGCAAACGAAAAATAAAATTTTTCATTTTCACGGACCACTGTTCCAAAAATCTGTCAGACACTTGTGGGGCATAAATGCTCACTGCACATCTTGTTACATTACATGATTGGTGTAGTTCCCAAAATGGGGTCACATTTGGGGGGGTCCATTGTTCTGGCACTATGGGGGGCTTTCGGACATCATGAGTCCTTAAGACCCAGGGTGTGGTGACGTACCGGTACGTCATGGGTCCTGTAGGGGTTAAGCATTAATAACTCTGGGATGCTTTTACTTTTCATTCTGATAGTTTTTTCGTGGCATATTCTACTTTATGTTAGTGGTAAAATGTTGTCGATACTTTTTGATGAAAATTTTAAAAATTTTGCATTTTTTTTTACTTTGAAACTCTCTGCTTATAAGGAAAATGGACATCCCAAATAAATTATATATTGATTCACATATACAATATGTCTACTTTATATCTGCATCATAAAGTTGACATGTTTTTACTTTTGGAAGACACCAGTGGGCTTCAAAGTTCAGCAGCAATTTTTCAAACCTCCAGCTGTTGCAAAACTACAACTCCCAGCATTCCCTTCTACTGTCAATGCATGCTGAGAGTTGTAGTTCTGCAACAGCTGGAGGTTTGAGACCTCCTTGGAGGGACGTTCACTTTGCATTGTGTGTCTGTTTGTGTGCCACACTAAGCATGGACAACAGAAAGAAGAGAAGAGACCTGTCTGGGGGCTTGAGAACCAAAATTGTGGAAAAATATCAACAATCTCAAGGTTACAAGTCCATCTCCAGAGATCTAGATTTGCGCCACGTTATCAAGAAGTTTGCAACCCATGGCACTCTAGCTAATCTCCCTGGGCGTGGACGGAAGAGAAAAACTGATGAAAGGTGTCAACGCAGGATAGTCCAGATGGTGGATAAGCAGCCCCAAACAAGTTCCAGATATATTCAAGCTGTCCCGCAGGCTCATTTAAATGAAATGAAACGCTATGGCAGGAGACCCAGGAGGACCCCACTGCTGACACAGAGACTTAAAAAAGAATGACTACATTTTGCCAAAATGAACTTGAGTAAGCCAAAATCCTTCTGGGAAAACATTTTGTGGACAGAAGACCAAAATAGAGCTTTTTTGGTAAAGCACATCATTCTACTGTTTACCCAAAAAGGAATGAGGCCTACAAAGAAAAGATTACAGTATCTACAGTGAAATATGGTGGAGGTACAATGATGTTTTGGGGGTGTTTTGCTGCCTTTTGCACTGGGTGCCTTGAATGTGTGCAAGGCATCATGAAATCTGAAGGTTACCAAAGGATTTTGGGTCGCACTGTACAGCCCAGTATCAGAAAGCTGGGTTTGCATCCGAGATCTTGGGTCTTCCAACAGGACAATGACCCCAAACATACGTCAAAAAGCACCCAGAAATGGATGTCAACAAAGCGCTGGAGGGTTCTGAAGTGGCCAGCAATGAGTCCAGATCTAAATCCCATTGAACACCTGTGGAGAGATCTTAACCCCTTAAGGACACAGCCCATTTGGGCCTTAAGGCCTTCAAAAAATCATAACTTTTATATTTTCATCCACAGACTAATATGAGGGCTTGTTTTTTGCGTGACCAGTTGTCCGTTGTAATGCCATCACTCACTTTACCATAAAATGTATGGCGCAACAAAAAAAAAATACTATTTGTGTGGGGAAATTAAAAAGAAAACCGCAATTTTGCTAATTTTGGAAGGTTTCGTTTTCACGCCGTACAATTTACGGTAAAAATTAGATGTGTTATTTATTCTTTGGGTCAATACGATTAAAATGATACCCATGATAACATACTTTTCTATTACTGTTGCACTTAAAAAAAAAAATCATAAACTTTTTAACCAAATTAGTACGTTTAAGATCCCCCTATTTTGAAGACCTATAACTTTTTCATTTTTCCGTATAAGAGTCGGTATTTTGCGCCGTGATCTGTACTTTTTATTGATACCATATTTGCTTATATAAAACTTTTAATACATTTTTTTTTATACATTTTTTTGGGAATAAAATGTTATAAAAAAAAAAGCAGCTATTTTGGCTTTTTTTTTTTTTACGTTCACGCCGTTCACCGTACGGTATCTTTAACATTTTATTTTAATAGTTCAGATATTTACGCACGTGGCGACACCAAATATGTATATAAAAAAATTTTAACACTTTTTGGGGTGAAATAGGGAAAATGGGACAATTAAAATTTTTATTGGGGGAGGGGGTTTTTCAAATTTTTTTCACTTTTTTTACTTTTATTTTTACACTTTAATAGTCCTCGTAGGGGATTATTTATAGCAATCATTTGATTGCTAATCCTGTTCAGTGCCATGTATAGGACATAGCACTGATCAGCATTATCGGTCATCTTCTGCTCTGGTCTGCAGGAAGGCAGTGGAGGCAGGTGAGGGGACCTCAGTCTGCCGTGCTGGATGATCGGATCGCCGCGGGCGATCCGATCATCCATTTAAGTGACCGCGATGCTGCAGATGCCGTGATCTGTATTGATCATGGCATCTGAGGTGTTAATAGCGGGCATCCGCGGGATCGCAGATGTCCGCCATTATCGGCGGGTCCCTGGCTGCGATCAACAGCCGGGACCTGCCGCGCATGATCCCGGCATCGCTCCGATGCCCACGGTTATGCTTAGGACGTAAATGTACGTCCTGGTGCGTTAAGTACCACCTCACCAGGACGTACATTTACGTCCTTCGTCGTTAAGGGGTTAAAATTGCTGTTGGGAAAAGGCACTTTTCCAATAAGAGAGACCTGGAGCAGTTTACTAAGGAAGAGTGGTCCAACATTCCGGCTGAGAGGTGTAAGAAGCTTATTGATGGTTATAGGAAGTGACTGATTTCAGTTTTTTTTCCAAAGGGTGGTCAACCAAATATTAAGTTAAGGGTGCCAATAATTTTGTCCAGCCCATTTTTGGAGTTTGGTGTGACATTATGTCCAATTTGCTTTTTTCCTCCCTTTTTTGCTTTAGTTCCAATACACACAAAAGGAAATAAACGTGTATAGCAAAACATGTGTTACTGCAATCCTTTTCTGTGAGAAACACTTCGTTTTCTTGAAAAATTTAAGGTGTGCCAACATTTACGGCCATGATTGTATATCTCCACATACATACACACACACACACACACACACACATATATATACACACACACACACACACACACACACACACTTGGGCTCAAGCCCCTGTAAAATAGCAAATACCTTCTTCACTTCCCCTGCCACCACCCCTGTGTTGGTTAAAGGACCTTTCCGCTTAACCAATGAATGGCCACTTAGGTGCCCTGATTCAGCCACCAAAAAACTTCTAATGTGTCATAGGAATAGAAGTTTTGATTGGCAGTGGCCAGATGATGGGGCCCTAGTCAATTGCCAAAATAAAAAACCCTTTCAATATTGCTTGTCTCGGCTTAGAGAGAGTGGGGCGAGGAAAGTTCAGATTCACAGAAAGTCCATAGCAATTCTATGGGCTTTTTGTGAATAGATACATTGCTCACAACACTCAAAAACAAGAAGACCTAAGACAGCTACTAATATTTAACCCAATCATCTAGCAATCCTACAGCTCAGTGATTTCAATATACACTCTGCTGTGGTTTTTCCCAATGTAATGAGCGCTATACAAGATTACAGCATTGTAAGGTCCAGTCATTGACTAAGCAGCTAAAACAGAATGTCTGCTAGAACAATGGAAGGAAGGAAACTGCTCACCCATATTTCTCAGCAAATTCCTTTGCCTCTTCTTCCTTAACAGCTCTCTGATCCTCGAGATCACTTTTATTTCCACACATCACAATGTCTGGGTTTTCACAATATGCATGGATTTGCAGCTGGCCTAAGACAGACAAGAGAAAAAAGAAAATAAATATTTATTATAATTCACCAAAAGTAAAACAAATGTTCACATATAAAAAAAATTCTACATAGAAAACTTCTATGGCACTGATCTTGAATTACATTCTGTATTATAATTTAGAGCATCACTTCAAGACCAGATTATAGGTACAGCAAAAAATGGTCAGATGCCCTGGGGCTTCGACCACACACCTCAGGGTGATTCACAAGATTTCTTTTATGCAGATTGTCTTGAAAAACAAGTACCTGAGCACTGTTATATGGGCCTTTTATATCACTGTGCGGTCAAGTGGGCTGTGTAAGGCAGTATTATTATTGTACTGCACTGATTCTGGCATTAAACCATTATACCCAAAAAGGCTCCACATATCTTGATCCGGTTCTTGTAGATTCACAATTAGAGTCTGCAGAACTGTAATTCACAAGCATTACTTATGTTTATACATAGTTTCCCCTAGGGAATTACTTTCTGGGAGTCTTGAAAAGATAGTGGACTAAAATTGTGTAATTAAGGATCAGTACATGATCAGTAATGTAATGTAATTACTAGGTAACTCACTAAAATGTTAAGTAAATTGTATCTACATATGAACCATAAAATGCTGTTTAAATATGAAATTTGTCTTGGGAATCTAAGTGACCTTTACATCATTAAAGCAATAATGCAGTCTCTAGAGATGCAGGATAAGAGGCTACAGAAAATACTTTTTTAAATGATCTTTTTTAATTTAGTTAATTTTGGCAAAGCAATGAATATTAATTGGTGCTTGTGTAGACAAGAGTTGCACATGACTAGAACCTGAACACCCTTTTTCAGAAAGCTACACAATTTTGACAGCCTTTTTGCAGATTACAGGTTTCTCAAATACAAAGTGACAGTAGAAGAAATTTAAATTGAGTCTGCCAGGACATTTATACTGGTCGAACTGCACCATGAAATCACAACAGGCTTCCTTGTTACCAACAACTAACTTTTAGTTTTATGTATCTGAGTAGTGGTCTCCCTTGCTTCTCCCTGCCAGGCTTGGCTTGATTCACAGGTCTGTAACTATCCATAATACAGAGAACTGTCAAGCTACATAAAATTGGGCAGGAAGAAGCCGGGAAAGCTTCCGCTACGGAAAAGCCACAGATCCCATTGAAGTCTAAGTTTAAGGGGGTATATGATCAACTTATAAGTATATAAATGGACTACAAAAAAAACATGGGGAAAAACTATTCAGGATTCTAGGAAATACTTTTGTACCACAAGAACTGTGGATTTATGGAACAGTTTACCTCAGGAACTGGTCACCGCAGAAACAGTTGAATGCTTAAAGGGTTAGATACATTCCTAGAACAAAAAAAAACAAAAAAAACCTCTCCACTGCATTCTCCCATATCCCTTCCCTTCGCCTCCTTGGGTGAACTTGGTATGCTTTTTCAACAGTACTAACTATGTAACTATGAACTCAGTAGCCAGTGAGACATCTAGAAGTGTGGTCTTGGACCATGGATGAACTTGCCGCTGAACGAAGCAAATACATTTCTTTAATCAAAATAACACAGATGTAGTCTAAGCAGATGCTGTACTATTGGGTTATTCCTGATCCTAAAAAGGGGTAAAATTCAGATAACAGATTCCTCAACAAATTCAGGTGAGTACATGAGCTTATTCATAAAAGGCAGACTTAAACTCAAAGATAAGCCATCTACTTTTCAAATGGAGAATACATTGTATTATGTTTGGCTAAAATCAATTAGATAAGACAAAAATATATCTAATTGTTTAGCTACTAAAATGGTCAAGTATACTTTTACACATTGCAGTACAGTAAGTGTAAAGGGTAATAAATCCCGTGGTTCTCTTTGTTGCAGGAAATAGAGACAATGTTAGCTCTGCTAAATATATGGTCATTGACTAAGGTAAATATACAGTAAATACTTTATGGACATTTTTTATAACCATGAGCTATGACTCAACAAAGCACAGACTGGAACTGGAATACTCTTAGCTATTATATGAGAAAACTGAAAAACAAAAAAAAAATTAATAGTGATAACAACTATAGACTATACTTAAAAATGCCAAAACCACAAAGTTAACAAAACTCTGGGTATGATAGGGAGCCTCCAAGAATTTCCAATAGGGGATTGTAAGAAAGCTAAATGGAAAGGTTGTAGTGGACCAACCAGGTAGCTCATGGGAAGCTAACATATTGTGTTATTTAGTGGTCTGAGTCTATTGGCTTGTATCCTTGTGGCTTGTTTCACATAAGTGGATCTGTATCACTGGATTATACAAGTACAAACTACAGATATATATTTATATGCACATAAAACACCATTAGTATTGCCTACGGATTCTGTATGTAAATTTTGATTTAGGCCATCTCCTAGTCAGGAAGCTGATTGACAACTAATACAAATATGGATCCAAACTAAATGAAAATGCTGCGATTAAAAAAAAAACAAAAAAAAAACGACATGTTCATTTTAGAAACCCACATAAACATCCCTAGAGAATAACATTAGATCTGTATTAGTCTGCAAAATACGGACGTAATATGGAAGCTAAATATGCTTGTGTGAAAACCACTTAATCCCATGAATGAGAGAACTTCATGTTTGGTCATGAAACGTCTCTTCTAGTCTCCTGGTGCAGTAAAGGGATGAGGATGAATGACTTGATGAGAGATCTGAATGTAATCAGCTTTTAATAAGAAAAGTAGTCGTTTTGCTGCTTGCTATAGTTACAGTTTGCTACAATGTTGTTACTGTTTGTAATAGATAAAAAATTTGAAGTCACTAAAAATTACAACAGCTTCAGGCTGTGTCTGGTGCTGCAAATTAATCTTATTTAGCAATTACTGGGAATTAGACAATAAGCTAAGTGTAGTGCAGTGAAGGGTGATAGTAATCACCCTGCAGCTTCAAATGGAAATAAAAAGCAACCCTAGCTGCCAAATACATGTATTCAGTAAGCACATAGAATCACACAATGAGAAGAAAAGCAGAATGTCTTTCCCTGCTTATGGTCTCTGGGTCCTCCCACTCAATCCAGCCAGCATCAGAAGCAAATTCTAGGGAGCTAGTCTGCTGTGACATCACATGAAAGTTCCAGTTATCTATGCTGCTGTGACCAAGTTCCCCTCAACTAAGCTGGAATGACATCAAAAGCTAATTCCATTAAGCAAAGCTTCTGTGACACCAGTCACGTTCCAGTCAGATAAGCCTCTGATGTCACCGTTACCTTGTAGAGCAGTACTTGCTTGTGATGTCATGTCTAAAAAAGGGAGCCATAAATCACACTCATCGCTCCGGTATGGAAAAAGACCGGTTTATTCAAATATTCATAGACAAGGTGCAGATATGGACAAGATGTGGCTTCTATCAAATGAATGGGTGACAGCTGTTGCGCGTAACACGCAACAGCTGTCACCCATTCATTTGATTGAAGCCACGTCTCGTCCATATCTGCACCTTGCACCTTATCTATGAATATGTGAATAAACCGGCCTTTTTCCATACCGGAGCGATGAGTGAGATTTCTTGTTCTCTCTTTCGGATTCATTTGAACTGTATCTCTTCAATACGCACCCCGCATGAAGGTTTGTCTGCTGCCGCTACTTCTACTGCATTCGAGTTTGTAGTGCGCATTGGGTTATAGTGCCGACTCCTGTATCTGTGTGCAAGTATCTAAAAAAGGGGGCGCTTCTTCCTAAACGTCAATGCACAAACCAGAGGTTTACTATTCTCTCTGGATAGGAATTACTTCTCCACTATTACAGTAAGGCATAAAGACTACAAGGGACTCCAAGAAAACTTCTGGACACGCCAGATATATTTACATCACTGTACCCTGGTATTTAGCACACAGCAATGTACAAGTATGTCGCAGCAGGTTTACAGTCTAAGAAGAAAGTTTCAAAGCTGTGCTCGCTTCATAGAATGTAGAATCTGTCCCTAAAGGCAGACATTAGCGATCATGCTAAGGTCAGCCATTAACCATTTATATTGGGGCATCTAAAAAGAGTTCAGGACAGTTGCCAGAGGGACCAGTATACTCTTTGGACCCCTGCAGTGAGAAGGTCACCTACCCTCCTGCTGCAGGCCGGATCAACCCTCCAGAGCCAAGCTAAATCAATGGAGTGCCGATTTCCCTGTGCAATACTATGCAATTGCATAGCATTGTACAAGGAATAAAATCCAATGATTACACCTACACAAGTTCTCATAAGGTACTATAATATGCAAAGTACACACTCCAGAAACACAGATTTTTGGTCATATCATATATCAGAAAAAAAACTAAAAAAGTGATCAAAAAAGTAACATCAACAATAAAAATTACACATCATGGTTCAACAAATTAGCCAGATACCGATATAGTGGAAAATGAAGTTACTGGGGTCAGAATAGGGCAATTTTAAACAAACATGTATTTGAAGTAAAAGTGACTTTAAAAAAAAAGTAGTACAATAAAAGAAAAGTATGTAATCGTGGGTATCGTTTTAATCATATTGACGCACAGAATAAACATGTCGACCCAGATTTATCAAACTGTGTGAGAATAGTGACTTTCCCACAGCAACCAATCACAGCTCAGCTTTCACTTTACCAGAGCTTGCTAGCTGAGCTGTGATTGGTTTCTATGGGAAAATCATTCTATTTTTCTCTCACACAGTTTGAGAAATCTTGCCCGTCAGCTTTACCGTAAAATGAACTGTATAAAAGCGCACCCCCCCCCCCACAAATAATAGATGTTTTTTTTTGCTATACATTTTATAGTAAAATGTAAGGTTATTACAAAATACAATCAGTTGTGCAAAAAAACAAGACCTCATATGGGCCTGTAGATGGTAAAGTGAAAGAGTTATATCTTTTAAAATGTGAAGTAAAAAGCAAAAAAGAAAATGAAAATAGTCTGTGTCCTTAAGAAGTTAGAGTCATGGCACCAGACATGTAGAAAAGGACTTAATGGCATAACACAACAACAACGGGTGTTATACGTTTTTTGTATGTGAATGCACAAGATAATATTAAGCGATTTGTTAAAGAAAGTTGGTGGTGCATCATTTTTGTGTATATGGACTGAAAAGTGAGAAGGGGAACCCCACATCAAAGCACCAGGAGTTAATTCTTTGATAAAATTGAGATATAAACCCTTGTGAAAACTGATCAGTCCAGGTCTGCTGGCTTCTCTCCCCAATTCCAGGAGACTGTAGTAATAGATTTTATGTTTTAGCAAAGACATAATGGCCCTCATTTACTAAGAGTGGAGTGTAGGTTTCTTTGTGGGTTTTAATTTCCTACAATTTATTTTCCACAGTATTTACTAAGATTTCCCTACATTTTGCTTTTTTTTTACACCTTCTCTGATCTGTACGGTTTTCCTCAGCTCAAATCCACCACATTTTATGTGGAGACCTTAGTAAATATGTTGTTTTTTTGTGAAAATGTCGGGAACACGCCCCTTTCCGTAGACCACGCCCCCTTTTCCCGGAGGCCATGCCCCTTTTTCGGGTTTTCTTCGCAAAATGGAGAGTTAGTTGTTTTTTTTTTTTTAATTCTGGCGCAAAATCTGGTGCAGACAGAATTTCTGGCGGAATGCAACAGAATGTGGCACACAACCCGACAAAACATGTCGGGTTTGCAATAGTAAATGAGGGCCAATATGTGTTGCCAGAAGGGGGCAGCATTGCCTATTGGGGCATGCATGTGTTTGAGCCGGACACAGTATTAAGCCCTTTTGCTATTTTAATTCAGTTGTTGACATATTTGCCTTGGGAACTGTTAGGGCAAAAGAGGGCAGTTAAAAAGGATACACAGTATAATGGGAAGAGAGAGACATTTTGGCTAATTTATCAGCAGCAACTGATGACCATTTCCATAGCTAGTCCCCTGCCAGGAAAAAGTATTGGTGATCCCAGGTGGTATTTCCTTGTAACTTATCAATAAGAAATAAAAATAGAACACTGCATAAGTTAAATGTCAAGTATGTGGCATAATGACAAACTAGTGTGGATGGAATGTAAGGTTTTCCTTACACGGACGCACCACAATCTACTTGTTAGAGCTCTGAATGAAACACAAATGAGGTGAAAGTTCTGCTCTGTTTGTGCTGCTGTTTCCATAACTAATCTTCAGCTCATGATCTTGGGTGGGAATCAAAACTCCCTCTAGACAGCTCTGTATTTGCACAAGAGGAAGGTGCTCCTAGGTATTTGCAAAAAGAAATACCACAAGTCTTGTTAAACTTCCTTCAACAAATAAGATATGTAGATGGGCAGTCGACTGCAAACCAAACAGTGTAGAGTTTCACACTGACAAGTAAATGGCTTACAGGGTTCACCCTTAGTAAATACTAAACTAAAAATGTTCACAAAAATATTCCTGTATTTCCATTAATCTCCTACTCTCTTTTGAGTCTACTTTGTCTGATATTCCAAATAAAACTAAGAACTATATAAAGAAATCTGTGTCCCCCAAGAGATAAGTTATACTATCTCATCTTCACTATCCTGTATCTGACTGTAGGACAATTGGCTTCAGCAGGAGATTCCCTACATTGCCTGCAGTAACACACCAAGATTGTTAAAGGAGGCTTGTCAGGACATTTTACCTTATAGAACTGTTGGCAACACGTCATATAGGGTAAAGTAATATATATTTAAAACGCCCCGATGTCCTGGAGTACGTCCTCCATAATGCAAAAAATCACTTTTAAAATTGTCCTGCAATGTATTTTAATGACACCCCTCCCAAGCAGTTCCCTGGACATGGTGCATCTACTAGTAGTCATTGATGCTCTGGTCTGTGTTCACACCTACTCGAGCTTGATTGACAGCCCAGGCTGCCCTGTCCCCTCTACACATTCACATTGTGTGCTGCTCAGAAGCTGCTTCAGGGCAGGAGATAGAGCAGCTTCTTGGTCTAGATGAGATTTCAATGTGCAGAGGGAGCAGAGAGGAGACGTCAGAGTGGCGTGTACTGTCAATCATGCTTGAGTAGGTGTGAATACAGCCCTGCGCAGTAATGACTACCTGAAGATGCACCACACCCAGGGGACTACTTGGGGTCATTAACATACAGCACAAGACATTTTTAAAAGTGATTTTCAGTATTCTGGAGGATGCAATCAAAGATATCAGGACATGGTAAAACACTGATTATAACCTATATAACAACATGTTGCTAACAGTTATATAGGGTAAAATTTGCTCACTGGTTCCTTTTAAAGGGGTACTCCTGTGGAATTTTTTTAATTTTTTTTTAAATCAACTGGTGCCAGAAAGTTAAACAGATTTGTAAATTACTCCTATTAAAAAAATCTTAATCCTGCCAGTACTTTTTAGGGGCTATATACTGCAGAAGAAATGCTTTTCTTTTTGGATTTCTCTGATGTCACGACCACAGTGCTCTCTGCTCGCCTCTGCTGTCATTTTTAGAACTGTCCAGAGCAGGAGAAAATCCCCATTGCAAACATATGCTGCTCTGGGCAGTTCCTACAATGGACAGCAGAGGTCAGCAGAGAGCACTGTGGTCATGACATCAGAGAAATCCAAAAAGAAAAGCATTTCCTGTGTAGTATACAGCCCATAAAATGTATTGGAAGAATTAAGATTTTTTAATATAAGTAATTTACAAATCTGTTTAACTTTCTGGCACTAGTTGATTTAAAAAAAAAAAAAAAGTTTTCCATGGGAGTACCCCTTTAAGCCACATCTCCTTTTCTTAAAGGGGCAGATTATTGGGCAAATTAGTGCCTGTAGGAACTCTAGTTCCTGATAGTTGGCCGATTTAAAAATGCCACTGATCAACCGATCAACAAGCAAATGCTCATTCATCCACGTATCACATCTTTTGTGTGGCCAATAAAATCATTGTTTTCAGCCATACCTTGCCCTGTGCAAACAGGTGATGTGCAGCTGACAATGATGAAGGGGAGCAAAGACAATCCAGCAAATGTTGTGAAAGCTCAGCAAGTGAGCACTGATCAGGGAGGCATCCTGTCTGATTGCAGGGGCTCCAACATCTAGGCCCCCTTGGGATCTCTAAAATGGAGCCCCAAGTCTCCCCACTGCATGAAGCAGTGGGTCAGGATCCACTTCCTTTTATGTAGGAGCACTCTCCCCCCCTGGCGCTCCCGTAGATCATGAATGAGGTTTACTGCCTCAAAAATGATGCCCAAAGTCTCCTCACTGCATGGAGCAGTGGGTCAGTACCCACTTCATTCATTGTCTACAGGCAATGATGTTTACATGCACCATAATAAGAATCACCCTCCACTCTATGTACCAGAGGATACAGGATGTGGCGCTGGGCATGTGTAATGCAGATATCCTATGGCCAGCAAACAAAGCTTAGCCTCCAACTCTCTCACCCATGAAACAAGTTGGGAGTAGTCCTGTAAACCCCAGTGCACTTTTAAACTGTAAAAAGGTGTTCAAAGATGAGCATATATTTTACACAAAGAAAAAAAAAATATTGGGATCAAGGGCACAAAATAGCTAATGCTACACAAGTATTCATGAAAGATAACCTCAATTATAGTCAGATATAAGCATCGCATAAGGCGGTCAACAACCTTTGTTAGAAGTGATCCTTATACTTTACAGCAGATTATACAGAGGAATTTAGAAGCAAACACTTATCAATTAAACTTATTAAGATCTACACAAACATTTGAATTCTTCCTTTGGTTGACCATTCAGGGTATATTCACACGTACAGTATCCTGCACAGGATTTGAAGCTGTGTTCAGTCATTTAGTTTACATTTAACTTTTCAGCATAAAATCCTCTATGCTAACTACAGGGTGGGCCATTTATATATATACACCTTAATAAAATGGGAATGGTTGGTGATATTAACTTCCTGTTTGTGGCACATTAGTATATGTGAGGGGGGAAACTTCAAGATGGGTGGCGACCATGGCGGCCATTTTGAATCCTACTTTTGTTTTTTCAATAGGAAGAGGGTCATGTGACATCAAACTTATTGGGAATTTCACAAGAAAAACAATGATGTGCTTGGTTTTAACATGACTTTATTCTTTCATGAGTTATTTACAAGTTTCTGACCACTTATAAAATGTGTTCAATGTGCTGCCCATTGTGTTGGATTTTCAATGCAACCCTCTTCTCCCTCTCTTCACACACTGATAGCAACACCGCAGGAGAAATGCTAGCACAGGCTTCCAGTATACGTAGTTTCAGGTGCTGCAGAATGGGCAAAAGAAATTTGGAACAGGACCCTCAGTTTACACAGAAGATTTTGTTCAGTGATGAGGCAAATTTTTATGTAAATGGTGAAGTTAACAAACAAAACCACCGCTATTGGTCTGACACTAACCCACATTGGATAGATCCCTCCAAGACTGTTGGAACACAAAAATTGATGGTATGGTGTGGCATATGGGGTACAAAGTTAGTGGGGCCATTCTTCGTCAATGGAAACCTCAAGGCCACTGGATATGCAAAATTGCTACATGATGATGTGTTTCCCTCTTTATGCACTGAAGCTGGCACGTTCCCTGAGTTTTTCCAGCAAGATGGTGGACCACCACATTATGGGTGTCAGGTCCGAGCATTCCTAGATGAACAGTTTCCTGGAAAGTGGATTGGTTGTCGTGGGCCAGTTGAATGGCCCCCAAGGTCTCCCGATCTGACCCCCTTAGACTTTTATCTTTGGGGTAATCGGAAGGCAATTGTCTATGCTGTGAAGATACGAGATGTGCCGCACCTGAAGCTACGGATACTGGAAGTCTGTGCTAGCATTTCTCCTGCGGTGTTGCTATCAGTGTGTGAAGAGTGAGAGAAGAGGGTTGCATTGACAATCCAACACAATGGGCAGCACATTGAACACATTTTATAAGTGGTCAGAAATTTGTAAATAACTCATGAAAGAATAAAGTTACGTTAAAACCAAGCACATCATTGTTTTTCTTGTGGAATTCCTCATAAGTTTGATGTGTTACATGACCCTCTTCTTATTGAAAAAACTAAAGTTGGATTCAAAATGGCCAACTTCAAAATGGCCGCCATGGTCACCACCCATCTTGAAAATTTTCCCCCCCTCACATATACTAATGTGCCACAAACAGGAAGTTAATATCACCAACCATTCCCATTTTATTAAGGTGTATCCATATAAATGGCCCACCCTGTATATAGCTCACTGCCTATTAGCAATTCCCCATGTGAAGTAATAAGAGTCTTTGTTCAGACAACTACAGAAACCGCTTTAGGTTACCACTGGCAACATGCAATACCACCAGAAACAAAATATCTATGTATAAGTGTGTGTAAAAATGGGAAACCCAGAAAATTCCCATAAGAACAAAATGTTCTTCTGGTATTATACTCATTTTCCATGAATCTTTGGATGAACAATCCAACCAGAAACTAAATAGGAGCAGTACACAGAATTGAAAGGGGACACAAAAAGTGATTCATACAGTAACAAAATATTTTAGTTCTGTATCGATAACACAGCTATAAATATGATCACTTATGCACCTCTAATTCCAACCCCACATATTACACTGACTTCACAGCAATTCTTGTTATTTATCCAGATGCAAAAATGTTGTAGGAGCTCCCCACCGACTAAGCACAGCACATTACTCCATGAAACACTATTCACAATATAAGTGTCACATAGAGCAGTGTGGCTATTATCTACACATAAGCTCTACTCCGATACCCTGCAATCTGGAAATATATTTAAATAAATAAACATTGCCGGTAGTGGTGTTATTACTTAGTGGTGAACTTACTTATCCAGTTCCTGACATTCAGGAAGCTCTGTTCATTTGTTAAGTCGAAAAGTAAAAGGAATCCCATTGCATCCCTGAAGAAGGCGGTCGTGAGACTACGAAACCTAGAAAAGATCCATCAAATATTACAGTGAGGAAAATTTTGAGGCAGCTTTTCTTTTGGCACTGAAATAATAATAGTAATAATAAATATACAGTAATAATCTCAAAACTTCTTTCTACAACTAAAACCTACCAATGACTATCGTATACACATCAGCATACATCATATATCAGGCATAAAGGCAAGATAGACAAATAGTAGGCTATGCTTTCTTGTCCTTCAGTGTGTTTACTTTTAACATAAAGGGATTTTCGTTGATCATGTACTGTCATCCCTATTAAATTGTGGATAACACTGAATATTCATTATTCACCATTATGTAATTATTGTGGATTTCCAAAGATCTGAGTTAAAACTATTCAGGGTGTGTATCTAGTGAGTGTACAACAAATTACATGTAGTTATGTCCCAAACTGCCAGCTCGATTATTATGTAATTAGACCTAAAATGGAAGACAAATTAGACCCTCTGTCTTTCAGTATGTTACCGCACTACAGCAATTATAGCCTATAGGCTTAGCTGAGGGTTCTGGATATGTCACCCCTGAGGAGGTCATATTTGGTTACCTATACCAGACCATGTTTCACATCTGTGGATACAGATAAAAAAACAATACAAAAGCAGCTGAGTGGTATCTGGCACTCAGCTGCTTCATGTCTTATTAGCTAAAAAACAACTGTACAAACAGCAAAGTTTAAAAGGAAAACTGTGCACAAGTATGATACTGTTAATAGGAAGTATATTTTACCCCTGTTACATTTAGAGTGTACCGCAGCCAAATGTAAATGCCACTACTTCAGCTATTGTTTCTGAAGAGAAGAAGTGGTAATATATAAAATATTACATATCTTTTTCTTTAATAAAAGCACGGCTTGCCACCATGGAATATTTTTTCTGTGTTCTTTAACATGTTTACTTCTCCGGGGGTTTGTAACAATTGTCATTACATTAGACAGAGGTCTGTTATAGAACCCTATGTCACAGCCCACAGACTAGCGAATCACAGTGACGTAAAATGTGGCCATACATCCTTTACTATAAGATGCCATGACCAACACTATCTTTCCACCTACCATATGAATTAGCAATTTAATTAAAGTGGGTACAAATCACTCTGGAAATGACTTTGTAAAAACAATGCCCAAATAAGATTATAGAAAAACAAATCAACCCAAAAATCATTCAATTTCACTTCACATCCACTTGGTGTGGAATCCATAGAAAAGTAAAGAAGTGACATTGTTTTGAAGTCTCCTAAAAAGGACTGGATTACAAAAACATGGCAGATTTCTCCCAAAATTAGTGCCACACCAATCCACTGCTACTTAAATGTAGCTGAGCTGCAATACAAGCCAGCAGGTGTGGTGCAGTTTCTAGAAGAACGTAGCCATGTTTTCCTGCTTTTGTACAAGGCTCTGGCTCTAAGGAGAGGTCTGTCCCCACCCATCAGATGTAAATATAGGGGCACTTTCAGTACCAGAATGGTATTCTCAACACTATGTGCAGTCCTTTCTTTGGAGCTATATATTCATAACAGTCCACACCAGTTGTCTTAACCCTGTGACATGCTTGCAGTTGTAGTTTTGCAACAGATGTAGAGCCAAAAGGTCAGAGACTACTAGTCTATTGTATGAATCCCATTTAGATACTCCAGAACACAAATTAATTTGACTCAAAAGTTGTATAATAATGCTTTATACTTTTAAACTCACCTTTCCTGACCCGCTGTGTCCCATAACTGCAGGTGGACTCTCTGACCTCTGCCAGCAATTCCATCAGGACCATTTGAATGATATACCTTAGAAAAGAGATGGTGGAAACACTAAAAACAGAACCATCCAAGGATAAAAGGGCAGTGCAGCAGATCTATCCTCCAGTGGGAATATACTGTAATTGGATTGTGCAGCTGCAGATATATCAGAACTATATTACGCACCATTACACACAAGGCCAATTTAGGATGATAGATGGATGGAAGGCACGTTTTTATGGTGGCCGACTAGTATGTGGCTCAATTCTGCGGCTAACAACAAAAATATCTTTTAATTATACCAACACTAATAAGTATAGCTGCAGAGCTATCATCTGTAAGGAAGTTAGGGGTCCCTAGGCCATGCTTTATTACAGGACACTGGAAATTGCAGTTACCGTATTTTTCGCCATATAAGACGCACTCTTTCTGGGGGGGAAAAGTTGGAGCGTTTTATACGGCAAATACACGTTAAAACTGGCGGTCCCTGCGGCTAATACAGGACATCACCGATCACGGTGATGCCCTGTATTAACCCTTTAGACGCGGCGATCAAAGCTGACCGCCGCGTCTGAAGCCAAAGTGACACTAACCTGGCTGCTCAGTTGGGCTGTTCGGGACCGCCACGGTGAAATCGCGGCGTCCCGAACAGCTTACAGGACACCGGGAGGGACCTTACCTGTCTCCTCGGTGTCTGCTCCGTGCCGGGATCCCCTGCATGGCTGGCACTCTCCGTCGTCATCACGTCGTCGCGCACAGCATCCCGTCATCCAATAGGAGCGGCGTGCGTAGCGACGTGATGGCGGCGACGGAGGGCAAGGATACCGGGCAGCAGACACGTTCCGGAGCGACGGGGACACCCCAGGGACGCGGCGACATCGATGGAGGGCGACATCCAGGGCAGCGGTGACGGGTCAGGAGCGGCGGGGACATGTAAGTGTTACCTCCTATACCAGTGGTCTTCAACCTGCGGACTTCCAGATGTTGCAAAACTACAACTCCCAGCATGCAGGGAGTTGTAGTTTTGAAACATCTGAAGGTCCGCTGGTTGAAGATCACTGTCCTATACTCTACATTGTATTTGGTTCAGAATCTTTATTTTCTAGATTTTTATGCTTTAAAATTGGGTGCGTCTTATATGCCGGAACGTCTTATATGACGAAAAATACGGTATATACATACTTGTGGCCTGTCTTCCGATACTTTCTACTGGTTTCTTAAATACATTTACATACTCCTTTACTTGAGGACATCTAACCAAAAATACACAAGTGAATTTCAAAGGATAGAGGCAATGTCTGTCTTAAGATGGCAAAGACGACGTGGTGCTAAACTTCAGAGTAAATGTTATAAGGGCAAGGGGGATGAAGCATAATACCTGTGCATTATTTATATTTTGCTGCTAGGGAGCCATGGCTAATGTATTCCATATAAAAATCAGCTCGCTCCAGCTGCAGGTGTAAAAGAGGACATTATTTCCTATGCATTCTGCGCAATAGAATAGAAGGGCACTTGTAAATACCTGAAGCTGAGGTAACAATTTAGACCAATACACAAATAAATAACTGGATGTTTAATTTCTGTTTAGCTATATTTCATATTATATCAATACCAACCAAGCCTAGAACAGCTAAAACCTGCACAACTGGTTTAACAATAAAGGAATAAATGAAAGTGTCTTTAGCCTTGCAAGGTATGTGAGCAGTAACAACAATGCATTCTGAGGATTTTACTCAAGAACCTTAAGTTTTTAAAAGCGATTTCTCAAGAAATTCTTGGTACAGTAAGGAACTGTGGAAAGATGTTTACATTGAGTTTTCAGGGACAGAGAAAATGTGTATTCTTTCCCATCTTCCCAGATATTACTGCAAGGCTTGTCCAGGTTTAATGGCGCATTTTTCTTTTATGTTACTATTATGCAGCCTTTTACTACTATTTCTTTGTCACTCTGTATGTATGTTATATTGAAAAGTTATTCTATAACGTCCAGCTTGTAATCAATATGTTATAGAGAACCTGTCACCATATACAATCCTGTTTAATCTAGGGACATCATGCTATGGGACAAGAGAAGCTAAGCTGACTCCTATACAATTTGGAGGGGGAGGATTCAATGTCTTGTAACTTATCTGACTGAAATCTCTTCTCATTCTGGGCTGAGAAAACCAGTGGGCGGGGTCATTCAATGCCTGCCTAAGCATGCGTACATAGACTGCTTACTGTCACTAATAAGTACCACCCACTGGACTCCTAAGATCAGAACAAGCAGAGATTTTAACCAATAAGATACACTGAACCTTTTCTCAAAAGTATGTGTCAAGTGGTTCAGCTTCTCTAGCAGCTGTGTCAAAACCGCAGAGCTCCAGATGTTGCAAAACTACAACACCCAGTATGTCTGGACAGCAGTTGGTTTGGTGTTGTAGTTTTGCAACATCTGGAGGTTCACAGTTTGCAGACCACTGCTCTTTGATGTTGTTAGATTAAACAGCACTTCTATAGTAACTGGTTACCCTAAACCAAATAGATTTGAACTTCTGAGCCTTAGCACACAAATAAGGAACACATACATTGAGATATTTTGTTATAGGCCAGCCACAATTTAGGTTCATTTCTCTTGTTTGGCGATATACCAAAAGGAACAAATACTCACCACTCTTTTTTCCCGGAAGTCAATGCCTACTGTTGTAATGAACTTAGAATTAAATTTTCCATCTGTATATTGGTAAAGAAAGCTGGTTTTTCCAACACCAGAGTCTCCCAATGCTAAAAACTTTATGAGGTAGTCATAGTCCCCATCAAACATTGTGAAGCCTGGGTAGTGACCTGCAAAATATTAAAAACAGCAAATACAAAAGTGGCATTAGTTTGTATCTTCTTAACAACATCAAACTTCTGGGACACACTTAACTTATTGATGTTTTTTTTTTAACCCCTTAACACAGGACATAAATGTACGTCCTGGTGCAGTGGTATTTAACGCACCAGGACGTACATTTACATCCTGTACATAACCATAAGCATCGGAGCGATGCACGGGTCATGCGTGTCAGTTCCCGGCTGCTGATAGCAGCCAGGGACCCGCCGGTAATGGGCAACATCCGCGGTCGTGCAGATGTCTGTCATTAACCCCTCAGATGCCGTGATCAATACAGATCACGGCATCTGCGGGAGTGCGGTCAGAAAAATGCACGATCGTATCGCTCGCAGTGCAGCCGCAGACATCCGATCATCTGTAATGGCGGACGGAGGTCCCCTCACCAGCCTCTGTCCGTCTCCCAGGGTCTTCTGCTCTGGTCTGAGATTGAACAGACCAGAGCAGAAGATCGCCGATAACACTGATCAGTGCTATGCCCTATGAATAGACCATTTGGGGATTATTAAAAAGTGTCAAAATAAAAGTAAAAAAAATAAAAATAAAAAAGTGAAAAGTCCCCTCCCCCAATAAAAATGTAAGTTGTCCCTTCCCCCCCATTTTACCCCCAATAAGTGTAAATTTTTTTTTAATAAACATATTTGGTATTGCCGCATGCATAAATATCTATTAAAACATATACTATTAAAATATAAATGTAAATTATCCCATACGGTGAACAGCGTGAAGAAGAAAAAAAAGTAAAAAATTGATTTTTTTTTACATTTTATTTAAAAAAAATTGATAAAATGTATTAAAAGTTTTATATATGCAAACGTGGTATATAAAAAAAATAAAAAAAAAAGTACAGATCATGGCACAAAAAATTAGCCCTCATACCGCCACTTATACAGAAAAATTTAAAAGCTATAGGTCAGCAAATTAGAGGGATTTTAAATACACTTATTTGGTTAAAAAGTTTGCGATTTTTTTTTTTAAGTGGTACAATAATAGAATAGTATGTAATCATGTGTATAATTTTAATTGTATTGACCCACAGAATAAAGAAAACAGGTCTATTTTATCGTAAAGTGAACAGCATGAAAACGAACCCTCCTTAATTGCTAAATTGCGGTTTTCTTATCCATTTCCCCACACAAATTGTATTTTTGTGGTTGGGCCATATAAATGAGTGATGTCATTACAAAGGACAACTGGTCGTGCAGAAAACAAGCCCTCATACTAGTCTGTGGATGAAAATATAATAGAGTTATGAGTTTTAGAGGGCGAGGAGGAAAAAACAAAAATGTAAAAATAAAATTGTCTGAGTCCTTAAGGCCCAAACGATGGTGTGAAAGGGGCCTAAAATGTATGTCAAAACAACATCAGACATGTGAATGGTCGGGTGTGGGTGCTTAGACCCTATCAAATCACTAAGATGAGTGGGTAGTGGTGCAGCATCCCTTCATTTTTTCTGCTCTTCTCTACTTGTGACAGCAGAACAAGTAGTCCACGAATTCACTGAAAATCTATGAGTCTTTCTGCAAGTCCATACACTGCTTGCTCTGCTTCCACGAGCAGAGAAACAAGAAGGGTTCAGCCAAGTACTGCTGTGTGCATGTTTTAGTGATCAATGGGGGTCTCAGCACCTGGACCCCCCACAGATCACAACTACTGACAAGTTGCTACTTTAATCTCATGTTGAGTATTATAAGTAAGTATGCCTCCCTATAGATAACAAATTGCAAATGTAAAGCCTAACATTACTCAATAAACATTTTGCAAACTACTGCTGTGCAACTTCCTTGAGTTTGTTCCGATATTTCTGTACATCACAGAAAGCACTTCCTGTATTAGAGATCATGGTGTCTATAAATGTGACAGATACAATAGTTGCTGGCACCTGTCATTTCTTTTAAACAGCACAGTGAACTGCCCATCATAAAAGGACAAGTAGTAGTAAGATGGTGTTTTGCCATTAACAAGAAAAAGAAAATGGTCCAATGGGGGATAAAACCTATATTAAAACACAGTCAATTCCTCACATTGCTACTGGCTTAGGCAGTACATCACTGCAGACAGTGATTGGCTGAGCCGCATTGTGACGTATTGACCCAAAGAACCAAAAAGTGAGGCACAGCGCAGACCAGGAGCAGTGATAATGGAGGCTATGGGGGACCAAGTGAGGCAACTAGATTTTTTTTTTGTTGTTTAGGAAGGTGGTCTGGGCATTTTTTGCCAGAGTACCCCTTTAATGATGTCTGTTCAGGTAATTAAATGCTAATTTCTACCGGCACTTGTCTCTTTTCAACACGTGTTAATGCAACCTTACACTATTAAGAACAGACTATACATTTAATTAAGCCTCCACAGTTTAATAAGCAGATAATCAATGATAGAATTATAAAGTATCCCAGATCTAGTCATCTGACAAAGCCTGTGCATTAAAGGGGTAATCTGGTGGAAAACAAATTAGTGCCAGAAAGTTAAAGGGCTGGAAAATATCTTATCCCCTATCCAAAGAATAGGAGATATGATTTCTCCGCTGCAGCACCCCAGTCATCCGGGGCACTGAGCAAACTCTGTTCCGTGTGGGATGACTAGCGACTACAGCCGCCACGTCCCCTCCATTCATGTCTATGGGTGGAGGAGTGACAGCTATGTACTAGCAGTCATGCTCCCTCCCATGGACGCAAATAGAGGGGGCGTGGTGTGACGTCACAAAGATGAAAGCTCCAAGCTTCCATGTTCTGGATGCTGCTGCTGCCGGCCCAGAGAACCAGGGGGTCCCCAGCACCGGGACACCTGTGATCAGACATCTTATCCCCTATCCTTTGGACATGGCATAAGAAGCTTTCCAGCAGAGTACCCCTTTAAGCCTTTCAGTATACTACAGAGAAAGTTGTGTGCTTCCTTCCAGCCTGACCACAGTCCTCTCTGCTGACACCTCTGTCCATGTCAGGAATAGTGTTGAGCGGCATAGGCCATATTCAAATTCGCGAATATTCGCGAATATATGGATGAATATTCGTCATATTCGCGAATATTCGCATATTCGTAATGGTCTCGTTTTATTTTCGCATATGTGAATTTTCGCATGTGCGAAAATTAACATATGCGAAAATTTATATACACAAAATTAACATGAGCTAAATTTCGCATATGCGAAAATTATCATATTCGAATTTTCGCATATGCGAAAATTCGCACGCCAGTCTCACACAGTAGTATTACAGCCTTCTTACACCACATAAGCTGGAGGCAGAGAGGGATGATCACTGTGATGTGTACTGTGAAAAAATAAAAATAAAAAAATAAATAAAATACGAATATTCGTCATTACGAATATATAGCGCTATATTCGCGAATATTCGCGAATTCGCGAATATGCGATATTCGCGAATAAAATTCGAATTGCAAATATTCGCGAGCAACACTAGTCAGGAACTGTCCAGAGTAGAAGCAAATCCCCATATTAAACCTCTCCTGCTCTGGACAGCTCCTGACATGGACAGAGGTGTCAGCAGAGAGCCCTGTGGTCAGGATGAAAAAAGTACACAACTTCCCCTGGAGCATACAGCAGCTGATAAGTGCTAGAAGGCTTACCATTTTTAAATAGAAGAAATTTACAAATCTGTATAAACCTCCTGGAACCAGCTGATTTGAAAAACATTTGTGTTCCACCGGAGTACCCCTTTAAATAATCACAACGTGGAATTTACAGGAAGCTCAGACTCCTATATGAAAATGTTTATTTTGGTTTCTAAGGGTAGAGTCACAGGTTGCAGCAGATGAATGCAGATAACTATGCCCATCTGTGGTGGCCATTAATCGTGGAAATATTGTGAAATCATTGACAGCGAAAAGAGACTCTACCCGACAACTGCACTTTCACATTCAGCTTTTGTGAAGCAGTTTTTGAAGCTAAAACCAGAAGTGGATTAAAAAACAAACTCTCTCTCCCATTGGGATCCAAACCTGGTTTTGGCTTCATCAACTGCACCTCAAAACCTTATCAATACCAAATAAGGTACGATCTCTTTGTGCAGACGAAATCCACCACTTATATGGAATGGCGAGTGGCACATGATCTTGCTAATGAATCAGTGATGACATCGGCAAAGTCTTGCAGCCAGTAACGATTGCATATGGAAAGGGTTACATCCACATATGATAGCTGTGCAACAAAACTCTACCCTAAAAGCAGTCTCCTAAAGAACAGCGCAGGGGACAGTTTTTTGCAATAGAAACGTTGAAAGCCACCAACCTAAGAACAATTTCAGGTTCTATTACATACAGTCTAATGCTGCCCTCTATGTGAAAGATTCTTGAAAAACTGGGAACTAGCTTTCTTCAGTGGTAATGTTGTAGCTTGCATTAAATAAGGCTCATCAGATCACCACCACCAAACAGGATACAAATGTTATTACTTTTAAGATCAAGGTAATGGAAGGTACACATACATAAATGGCACAAATATATGCATGGGAGAAGTCAGGCCGTGTCAGATTGTTAATGTTTAACTCAAAGTCACAAAACAAGTTAAACAACAACTAATAATGTAGTCTCAAGACTCCTAAAAGTGGAGCTTAGAAACTCTTCCAAACAGCTTTGAAGTTAATAGCTTCAGAACATTAGCTGCTCAGCCTCAAAATTATAGGTATGCTGCTCATTTACAGCCCTGCTAAAGAAAGAGTTAAATTACTGTTTGCAGAGTATTCACTACATTAGGAACAGTAGACTTTAAATTACAGAGGTAACCTACTGATGAATTCTAAAATTCCGCCAGCCAAAAAAACATATTTACTGTACCCTATGAAAAGGTTCAGCAACATGTGCCAAATTCAAATCTCCTCGTCCAGCCGACAAAAACTTCATATTAGGGAAGAAGAGTGAAGAATTCCTTGCCTGCCACACCTGACTACATTTCACCAGTGACCCTAAAGCACTGAATCGGACACATGTCAGTCTTTCCACTATGTCATCTTCAGAAAGCAGCCGTTCCAGTATAGCTGGAATGGGACAGGTTTTCTTTATGACACCAGCCATCATATATTTGGGGGTTACGATTAGAGATGAGCGAACTTACAGTAAATTTGATTCGTCACAAACTTCTCGGCTCGGCAGTTGATGACTTATCCTGCATAAATGTGTTCAGCTTTCAGGTGCTCCGGTTGGCTGGAAAAGGTGGATACAGACCTAAGAAAGAGTCTCCGGGAGCCCACGGGAGCACCTGAAAGCTGAACTAATTTATGCAGGATAAGTCATCAACTGCCGAGCCGAGAAGTTCGTGACGAATCAAATTTACTGTAAGTTCGCTCATTTGTAGTTACGATCTTACTTTCTTACTACCCACATCTGCAGTTTACTCACTACTACTTCAGTTTCAATCACCACTAAATATTATTTGACACAGGACAAATTCTCATACTGGTACCTTATCACTCGTAACTTGAATAGGAATATTTCAGTTCATACCCTTTCCACTGAGTCACTATGAAACACCATGAGAATGATGTTTAAAGATAATAGGCCATGGTAAACATGTCCCACAGTGTATGTCTGTGGGTGTAAATCTAAACCCTGTCATTACATTATCCTTTCAGGTCATTTAGATGAATACAGTAATTGTGAAACAAAACTGCAACTAGGAGATAAGGAAGTGGTTAATTTTACCTAACAGTGTCTGAAATACAATGTTGCATCCAACGTTAATACCCACTGTTACAAATACTGAGAATGAGTTTTTTTTTTTTTTTTTTTTGCTAGTAGGTAGTTAACATTTTGCTACTTTTAGAAAAGGAGTTTCTATGAGTTATGGCTGTTTGCTGAGTGCAATGATGCACATCATTGTCTACAAACAGTATTTCCACCTTGGCGCGGAGCAGGATGGCTGGGACAAGAAAGGAAGAAGGACGCGGGGCATGAATACAGATCTAGATGCAATGAAAATTAAAAATCAATGTCAGACTATAGAATGTATGGGGAACACCGTGCTATGTAGCATCAATTGTATAACCGAGCAAACAGAAAACTCACCTTCACTATGTATCAGGGAAGGAAAACCCCAGCTGGTGTGTAATCCTAAAAGGTAGATGTGGAGTAGATGTACTTTCTCGCTCCACCTGTTCAGCACACAATCAGGCAGCCTACGTGTCACCTGCTTGTACTAATGTCAGTGTGAGCGGAAGGTGTGCCCAATGACTGAGCTACAGGAAAGCACAGCTGTACAGTTGTCAGGATGCCGCCTGGCTCCACACAGCTCATGGAAGGGAACTTACTATCTAATGTGGCATTCTCCAACCAGGGTGCCTCCAGCTGTTGCAAAACTACAACTCCCAGCATGCCCGGACAGCCGTTGGCTGTCCGGGCATGCTGGGAGTTGTAGTTTAGCAACAGCTGGAGGCACCCTGGTTGGGAAACACTGCTCTAATGCGTGGACATTCTGAGTAAATGTTACAGTAGATGAAGATACCAGTAAGTGATTTGTTTGAGGAAATTATTCCAAGACAGAAAGATTTCTGTTTCTTTTCAAAGCAAGTGCTTCCAACTTGGCATCTGCCCCATAAATGATAGGATCTTTTCTATTTCTTTGTTTGTACAAGCTAGCTGAGAACATTTTACACAACGCAGAGAATCCTCATTTGCTTAAGTAAACCTGCTATTGTAATCTTCAATGAATTTCTTCATTACTACAAGTCTACTTGAAAGATTTGGTAAGTTACAACTGGCCAAATGTACAGATTTCTTATACTAAGCACAAGATAGGACAGATTTGAGAAGATCAACTTCAAGATTCACTCTTAGGGTACGTTCACATGCGCGGATCCCCAGCGCGTATTACACTGTGGATCCGCTGCTGAAGGACCGCTGTATGCTGCCTTTACAGGTGCCTGCTCAGAGCAGCAATCTGCCGCTGTAAAGGCAGCATACAGCGGTCCTTTAGTGGAGGATCCACAGTGTAATACGCGATGGGGATCCGCGCGTGTGAACGTACCCTTAGGGTGCGCCCACACGTGCGTATTTTCTGCTGCAGATTTTGCAACCCGTTGAAGTCTGTGGGCAGAAAAATCTGCGAAAGCAAATCTGCAGCAAAAAATACGCACGTGTGAACGCACCCTTACTTATCCTTCACAACACTCGCCAATACAGCTGTAATTCAATTTATTATTTTCTATTTCACCAATACCCAGATTAATCCTTAGTGAGAGCACACACGTTTCCCCTACATCTAGCAATAATTATGATGACCATCATTATCCTCCCTTTAAAAAGGACACAGACCATTTTGGCCTCGAGGACACAACTAATTAAAAGTTTTGCCTTTTTATTTTTCCGCCTCCCCCTTTAAGAGACATAAAACTTATTTTTTTCTCCTTCACAGAGACATAGGTGTCATTACAAGGTACAATTAAATAAAATTGTATTAGATGAATATTAGAATATTTAATATATACCTAGAGGTCTGTATACCACTATATTCTTTATTCCCTTTCTGGTTCGTAGGGAAACCTCGGTACATATTAGCACAGTGTGAGCCTCCCAAACTCTTGTTTTCTTACAAAGTAAGTAGCTGTGCAAAAAAACATACATGCATACAAATGTACAGCACGAGGATAAAACGGTGGGTGGAAATTGGAAAGTACAAAGTGCACTTTATGGTAAAGTGGTAAAGTAAAACTACAGTATACCCATCTTTTACATGCTTCTTTTGTAAGAAATAAGTATGCTTAAAATTTCCCTATTCTGACCCCTATAACTCAGTATATGGGCTGTGTGAAGGTTCATTTTTTGTCTTTGTCTTTGATCTGTAGTTTTTCTCACCACCACTTTTACGTATATGTGACTTTTTGATCACTTATTTCTGGGATGTAATATGATCAAAAATCTGCAATTTTGTACTATGGTATTTTTTTTTTGGTTTACATTGTTCATCGTGATCATTAACCCCATCATGACCCAGCATTTCAAAGGGCATTAGATGATAATGTAGCATGTCCCCCACCCTTCACTTTGATGCCAAATTTAGGGAGGCCTAAGTCCCTGGAAGGGAGGTCTCTATTGAGGAGTCTCATCAGCTTTAAATGGGAGTCTCAGCTTCTGCCAATATATCCCCACTAAGCAGGTGAGATATGGCGTGAAACTCTACAAACTTTGCGAGAGTACCCAAAGGTACACTTACAAGTTTAGAGTGTACGAGATTCCTGTACTCTGTGTGTTAGAGGAAAATCGTGTGGGACCTTTTGCACCCACTGTTGGATACGGGTTACCACCTTTACGTGGATACCGTATTTATGGGGGTATACCACGCACTAGCCTATAACACGCACCCTCATTTTATCAAGGATATCTGGGTTAAAAAAGTTTTTTACCCAAATATCCTTGGTAAAATGAGGGTGTATGTGTGTGCATGCGTATACCCCGATACACCCCCAGGAAAGGCAGGGGGAGAGGGGCCATCGCTGCCCGCTTCTCTCCTCCTGCCTTTCCTGGGGATAGAGCCCTGCTGCCGCAGCTTCTCTCCCGCTGGCTATCTGCACCGCTGCCCGTTAGCCAGGGGGAGAGAAGGGGCAGCGGCACCCATTGCCGGCGCCGCTGCCCCATTGCCTTCCCCATCCCCGGTTGTATAATTACCTGTTGATGGGGTCGGGTCCGCACTGCTTCAGGCCTCCGGTGTGAGTCCCATGCGTCGTTTCTATGCACTGCACTCGCAGCGCATAGCAACAACGCAGGGGACGCACACCGGAGGCCTGAAGCAGCGCGGACCCGACCCCGGCAACAGGTAATTATACAACCGGGGATGGGGGAGGCAACGGGGCAGCGGCGCCGGCAATGGGTGCCGCTGCTCCTTCTCTCCCCGTCTGTCGGCGCCACTGCCCCATTGCCGGCGCCGCTTCTCTCCCCCTGGCTATCGGCGCAGGCAATGGCCGGCACCGATAGTCAAGGGGAGAGAACGGGCAGCGGCACCGATAGCCAGGGGGAGGGAAGGGCCAGCAGCAGGGCTCTAGACCCCAGGACAGGCAGGGGCAGAGAAGCCAGCAGCGGTGGCGGTCTCTGCACCTGCAAAGCCGCTGCAGTTCATTGATTTAAAGCGCCCGCTTTAAATCATTGAACTGCAGCGGCTTATCGGCGTATAACACGCAGGTAGACTTTAGGCTAAAAATTTTAGCCTAAAAAGTGCGTGTTATACGCCGATAAATACGTTAATTTGTATACCAGTATCCCTCTTTTCACATCCCTCGATTCCAGATCCACGGCCGCTTGTGGGGCTGTGCGGAAGAATCAAAAGAGGCTTCCCGACCTATCCCCAGGAGTGAGACCCGTGCCCTTACCCATGAAAATCTGTTGCTGGTCATGTATAAGGACAAACAGGGAGGTCCTTATGCTGACCAAAATTCATGGTAATGGCAGCACCCCTGTCCCTGTGCGAATTACTGCAACACCAGTCCTCAAGTACATTTGTATTCTGAACCAAAATCAGTATATGGGGGAACTTAATCTCTCCAAGTCCTCAAGCCATATAACGCCATGCGGAAAACACAGACATGGTGCAAAAAAGTTGCGGTCTACATTGTCAAGGTTGCCATGTACAACTCTTTTTTTGTACTGTCCCACAGTAACTGGCAACACAGGGACATTCATGCAGAGGCCAGAGCACCTCTGGAACTGTAGACGCCCGGATCATCTCTGGCCAACACTTTCCAGGTGAGGTCCCCCACACTGTAAAGAAGGGACGTTCCCAGAAAAATTTCAAATTGTGTTGCAGGAGGGGGATAAGGAAGGATACCACCACTCAGTGTGACACCGATCATCCGGGCCTCTGCATTAAAGATTGCTTCAAGGAGTATCACACTTCCATGGGAGTACTAAATTTTGAATCCTTCACCCTCAATCACCCTTAATTTCCCATAGTTTTACCCCAATGTACCAGTCCAGAGTACACGGTCTTCCAAATTTTAAATCCAAACACCCCCCCCCCCCTCACTCCCAAAAACAACAACATTTGCATAATACCCCTGATAACATCATGATTTTTTTTCTCAAAGAAAATGGGTCATGGATCACCGAGTAAATAGCATTGGGAGTTTGCATGTTTCCTCAAATGTGCAGTGCTCTCTCTCCACTTGAGCGGGTGCGCATTTGCAGGCAACAGGTTAGGGACGGCCACACACATCACATTCCCAGAATGATGATTTAGAGCATAGTGTTTCATCCAAATTTAGGGAACACCCATCCGTTTCAAATGTCCACTTCACCCCTATACACCTTCCCCAGGGGGTGTACTGTCTGTAATAGACTCACATGTGGGTGTTCCTTTCATAGGCGTGCGGAGCCTATTGCATTAGGGTGTGCACCCTAAAGGTTTCACAGAAGGTGAATAGTTAGCTCACTTAAAACTTAACTTTTAATAGTATTTAGTAATAAGATAAATAGTCCTCAAAGTACACAAATAATTGTAAATAAGTATAGGTGAAGGGGAGCTCACATAAATGGTATAAGGCTCAAAACTTCCCCTATTAGAGCACAAAATCCTACAAGGAGTTAACTATGTAAATATACACAAATACAAAGTAATTAATCCCGATGCGCCCCCCCCCCCCCCCCCTCCAATATAGTGTGGAGTAATGTGGGGTTCATCAGGGGATAAAAATGTAGGAAAGAAAGTTAAACAAAGATATGCAGCTGTAATACAATAACCGCCAGTTAGTGTGGAATATAGGATGTAAGGTCCAGATGCTGCTGCTGCCAGGAGGGGACTAGCTGTCATCATACGGCCACCCGGGTCATTCATCCCATATCAAGGACGGTATTTGAGGGTCTGAGTGAGTGGTCCCTACCAGACCTTGCATCCTATATTCCACACTAACTGGAGGTTATTGTATTAACAAATAAAACACAGAAAACTTAATTAAATTTAAACAAAGTACATTAGAAAGATTTTTTTTATTTACCATAAGGAGTGCAATAGCAAAAACATTTTTAATGAGTGCCCCCATTTAAGACTGGATACATTTTCTACAATTGCTGAATAAAAACCTTTTGCTAAGACACGCCAACTCCAACGATAATTCACAACAAGAAGCTAAAAAAATTTAACATCTTAAATGGCAAGTTAATAGTTACTTTTGCTAACCATTATTTTTGACACATTATAGATATAAAGTATGTGGTATAGGCTGTAAACCACACACAAAATGCACTGTAATTGTCACTTCCTACTGTAGACTTCTAGAACTCCACCCCCTTTTACAACCAGTTATACAAAAATCATAGATAAATAAAAAACAATGTGAGCATTCATCCTCCCCCCTTTCTCATTACTAGCCCTACTCACATGATCTTCAAAATTTGTATTGAAATTCTCTGGTTAATTAAAAGGGTTCAGAAAACCTTCAAAAGAAAGATAAAGTATATAACGAGGAAATGTACATAGTGTAAAACTTATCAAAACTTAAATGGGCACTGTCATGACCTTTTTTTTTTTTTTTTTTTTTTATATGTTGTAGTACTGATGTACTACAACATATTTCTCATATACTTTATTTTTTTTTGTCATTAACCCCTTAAGGACCAGGCCATTTTACACCTTAGGACCAGAGCGTTTTTTGCAAATCTGACCACTGTCACTTTAAACATTAATAACTCCGTGAAAATTTTGCATTTTTCTAACTTTGAAGCTCTCTGCTTGTAAGGAAAATGGATATTCAAAATATTTTTTTATTTTATTCACATTTCCAATATGTCTACTTTATGTTTGCATCATAAAATTGACGTGTTTTTACTTTTGGAAGACACCAGAGGGCTTCAAAGTTCAGCAGCACTTTTCCAATTTTTCACAAAATTTTGAACCTCGCTTTTTTTCAGAGACCAGTTCAGGTTTGAAGTGGATTTGAAGGGTCTTCCCATTAGAAATACCCCACAAATGACCCCATTATAAAAACTACACCCCCCAAAGTATTCAAAATGACAATCAGTAAGTGTTTTAACCCTTTAGGTGTTTCACAGGAATAGCAGCAAAGTGAAGGAGAAAATTCACAATCTTAATTTTTTACACTTGCATGTTCTTGTAAACCCAATTTTTGAATTTTTACAATGGGGTAAAAGGAGAAAATGTATACTTATGTTTGTAGCCCAATTTCTCTCGAGTAAGCACATACCTCATATGTCTATGTAAAGTGTTCGGCGGGCGCAGTAGAGGGCTCAGAAGCGAAGGAGCGACAAGGGGATTTTGGAGAGTACGTTTTTCAGAAATGGTTTTTGGGGGGCATGTTGCATTTAGGAAGCCCCTATGGTGCCAGAACAGCAAAAATAACCCACATGGCATACCATTTTGGAAACTAGACCCCTTGGGGAACGTAACAAGGAATAAAGTGAGCCTTAATACCCCACAGGTGTTTCACGACTTTTGCATATGTAAAAAAAAAGAAAAAAAATGTTTTCACTAAAATGTGTGTTTCCCCCCAAATTTCGCATTTTTGCAAGGGTTAATAGCAGAAAATACCCCCCAAAATTTGTAACCCCATCTCTTCTGAGTATGGAGGTACCCCATAAGTTGGCATGAAGTGCATTATGGGCGAACTACAATGCTACAAGAGAAGGAGTGATATTTGACTTTTTGAGAGCAAATTTTGCTCGGGGGGCATGTCGCATTTAGGAAGCCCCTATGGTGCCAGAACAGCAAAAAAAAAAAAAATACATGGCATACCATTTTGGAAACTAGACCCCTTGAGGAACGTAACAAGGAATAAAGTGAGCCTTAATACCACACACGGGTTTCACGACTTTTGCATATGTAAAAAAATATATATTTTTTCTTCACTAAAATGTGTGTTTCCCCCCAAATTTCACATTTTTGCAAGGGTTAATAGCAAAAAATACCCCCCAAAATTTGTAACCCCATCTCTTCTGAGTATGGAGGTACCCCATAAGTGGACCTGAAGTGCACTACGGGGCGAACTACAATGCTCAGAAGAGGAGGAGCACCATTGAGCTTTTGGAAAGAGAATTCGTTTGGAATGGTAGTCAGGGGCCATTTGCATTTACAAAGCCCCCCGTGGTGCCAGAACAGTGGACCCCCCCCCCCCCCACATGTGACCCCATTTTGGAAACTACACCCCTCACAGAATTTAATAAGTGGTGCAGTGAGCATTTACACCCCACTGGCGTTTGACAGATCTTTGGGACAGTGGGCTGTGCAAATGGAAAATTACATTTTTCATTTTCACGGATCACTGTTCCAAAAATCTGTCAGACACCTGTGGGGCGTAAATGCTTACTGCGCCCCTTATTACATTACATGAGGGGTGTAGTTTCCAAAATGGGGTCACATATGGGGGGGGGTCCAATGTTCTGGTACCATGGGGGCTTTGTAAACACAAGTGGCCTTCAATTCCAGACAAATTTTCTCTTCAAAATCCCAATGGCGCTCCTTCTCTTCTGAGCATTGTAGTGCACCCATAGAGCACTTTACATCCACATATGGGGTATGCTCTTACTCAAAAAAAGCCCCCCAAAATTTGTAACCCAATTTCTTCTATTTTCCCTTGTGAAAATGAAAAATTTAGGGTGACACCAGCATTTTAGTAAATATTTTTTTTTTTCATTTTCCCATCCAACTTTAATGAAAATTTGTCAAACACCTGGGGGGTGTTCAGGCTCACTATACCCCTTGTTACGTTCCGTGAAGGGTGTCGTTTCCAAAATGGGGTCACATGTCTGTATTTATTGTTTTGTGTTTATGTCAGAACCACTGTAAAATCAGCCACCCCTGTGCAAATCACCAATTTAGGCCTCAAATGTACATGGTGCGCTCTCACTCCTGAGCCTTGTTGTGCGTCCGCAGAGCATTTTACGCCCACATATGGGGTATCTCCGTACTCAGGAGAAATTGCGTTACAAATTTTGGGGGTCTTTTTTTCCTTTTACCTCCCGTGAAAATAAAAAGTAAAGGACAACACCAGCATGTTAGTGTAAAAAAAATTTTTTTTTTACACTAACAGGCTGGTGTAGACCCCAACTTTTCTTTTTTATAAGGGGTAAAAAGGAAAAAAAAAGCCCCCAAAATTAGTAACGCAATTTCTCCCGAGTACGGAGATACCCCATATGTGGCACTAAACTGTTTCCTTGAAATACGACAGGACTCTGAAGTGAGAGAGCGCCATGCGCATTTGAGGACTAAATTAGGGATTGCACAGGGGTGGACATAGGGGTATTCTACGCCAGTGATTCCCAAACAGGGTGCCTCCAGCTGTTGCTAAACTCCCAGCATGCCTGGACAGTCAGTGGCTGTCCGGAAATGCTGGGAGTTGTTGTTTTGCAACAGCTGGAGGCTCTGTTTTGGAAACACTGCCGTACAATACGTTTTTTATTTTTTATTAGGGGGACAGTAAGGGGGTGTATATGTTGTGTTTTACTCTATTATGTGTAAGTGTAGTGTAGTGTTTTTAGGGTACATTCACACTGGCGGGTTTACAGTGAGTTTACCGCTAGGAGTTTGCGCTGCGGTGAAAAATTTGCCACAGCCCAAACTTGAAGCAGAAAACTTACTGTAAACCCGCCAGTGTGAATGTACCCTGTACGTTCACATGGGGGGGGCAAACCTCCAGCTGTTTCAAAACTACAACTCCCAGCATGTACTGACAGACCGTGCATGCTGGGAGTTGTACTTTTGCAACAGCTGGAGGCACACTGGTTTGGAAAACCTTCAGTTAGGTTCTGTTACCTAACTCAGTATTTTCCAACCAGTGTGCCTCCAGCTGTTGCAAAACTTCAACTCCCAGCATGTACTGATCGCCGAAAGGCATGCTGGGAGATGTAGTTATGCAACAGCTGGAGGGATCGCAACTACAACTCCCAGCATGCAGAGACAGCTGTTTGCTGTTTAGGCTTGCTGGGAGTTGCAGTTTTGCAACATCTGTAGAGCTATAGTTTAGAGACCACTGCATAGTGGTCTCCAAACTGTGGACCTCCAGATGTTGCAAAACTACAACTCCCAGCATGCCCAGACAGCAAACTGCTGTCTGGGCATGCTGGGAGTTGTAGTTTTGCAAGATCTGGAGGTGCACAGTATAGAGATCACTTTGCAGTGGTCTCAAACTGTAGACCTCCAGCTGTTGCAAAACTGCAACTCCCAGCAAGCCTAAACAGCTCTCTGCGCATGCTGGGAGTTGTAGTTTTGCAACATCTGGAGGGTTACAGTTTAGAGACCACTATAGTGGTCTCAGACTGTAGCCCTCCAGATGTTGCTAAGTAACTCACCGGCTTCCGTTGGATCCAGGGAGCTGCGTCGCGGTCCTCTTCTTCCGCCGATCGTCGCCCGCTGCCGCCGCTGATCGTCGCCGCTGCCGTCGCCAATGGGTAAGTGGATCTTCGGCGCCGGTCCCTGTCGGTTTCCCCGTCCTGCCCCGCCTATTGTGGGTGGGCAGGACGGGGAAACCGAAACTAAACCCCTCCGCCCCCGATCTGCTATTGGTGGTCGCGTCTAGACCACCAATAGCAGAGATAGGAGGGGTGGCAACCCTGCCACCTCACTCCTATCGCTACAGGGGGATCGTGGGTGTCTAGGACACCCGCGATCCCCCTTCTATTCCGGTTCACCGGGTCACCATAGACCCGTATGACCCGGAATCGGCGCAAATCGCAAGTGTGAATTCACTTGCGATTTGCGCCGATCGCCGACATGGGGGGGGGTCTAATGACCCCCCTGGGCATTTGCGCGGGGTGCCTGCTGATAGATATCAGCAGTCACCCCGGCGCGATCCCCGCCCGGCGCACGGCGGGGACCGAAATTCCCACGGGCGTACAGGTACGCCCTTGGTCCTTAAGTACCAGGGAGCAAAGGCGTACCTGTACGCCCTTGGTCCTTAAGGGGTTAAGATACTTTATTTTAATTTTGAAATCCGGCCACTAGGGGGTCTCCCTCTTAGTGGCCTGCTGCAGCCTGCTGTGACGTCACAGATGAATTCGGACCGATCCCGGCTGGGCATCGGTCTGAATTCAGTCAGGCTGCGCTCGCTCCCTGCCTGTCAATCAGACAGGCGGGAGCGAGAGCTCTGAACTATGAGGATGCGCCCAGGCTCCCTGGCCTCGCACGCCGCCCCCGGCTCCCGGTGTGAGTGAAAACCCTGGCACCCAACTCCCGGTGTGAGTGAAAACCCTGGCACCCAACTCCCGGTTTGAGTGAAAACCCTGCATTTTAGTCTCTTTTTTTTTTTTTGGAGGGGGGGGGGGGGGGGGGAATAGCAGGTTGCACGGCGGGGGAGATAGCTGGTTGCATGGCGGGGAGGGGGATGGCGGTTTGCACGACTGGGATCGGGAGAGCGGGATGTGCAGCAGCCATAACACATACTGTTTTCTCCACAGGGTGCCTCCAGTTGTTTCTCCACTACAACTCCCAGCATGCCCTGACAGCCAATTGATGTCAGGGCAAGCTGGTAGTTGTAGTGGTGAAACAGCTGGAGGTACCCTGTACAGGTGAACTAAGGGCGGAAGTGTCAGCCCCAGCAGGCATCAGTGACGTTGCGCCTGCTGGGGAAGTCTGCCTGGTAGTGAGCACATTACCAGGCAGACAAAAAGGCATTTTTAATATAGTAAAAAAAAAAAAAAAAAAAAACTAAAAAGGCAGGGAGGGGGTTAGGGATAGATGGGCAATAGGTAGGAACAGAGAAAAAAAAAATGGTGAGAGCTACTCTTTAAGAAAAACACCACACCACCACCACCTACAAGTACTTTGTGGTCGGTCAATGATCTAAGAAGGCAATTGTAAAATGTTACAGAAGGATATAATTAAGAATAAGATACATGAAGAAAAGTAGGGAATACAAATTAAAGCTTCTGTTTCACTTCATAAAACTGTAGGGATGTTTCACTTCATAAATCTATAGATTACTAATACTAATTAAGATACTAATTCGGAGTCTAGGAAAGCTGACCTATTATGATCACTGTGGGAACATAAAAAGTATCTTACCCAGCTGTACAAAAACAGATTAAGAAAAAATAAATGTGAATATATCATTTTTTTATTTTATATATTTTTTTGTGGGCGGGGTAATTGCAGTTTTGTTTGTGCAGTACATATGTACATATACAGTACAAGTCATAAGTTTCCATACACCGTAAAGGAAATCTGCAATCAGTATTACCCGTGCGGCAGAGTAGAAATTCAGAGGCCGATGGTAAGTAGGAACATACTTTATTCAGAACATGTGCAGGGACTACGCGTTACGAAGGGACACGCTCCCCTCTTCCTCAGCTCCAATCCTTAGAAGGCTAAGGGGCCGGACTACAATTTATAGACAGGAAAAACCCGCGAAAACAAGAGGCTAACTATAGTAAAAACATAATAGTCAGAAGGACTCATATACAAAACATAAATCCTAAATATGTATAATACATGAAATATATACAATGAAATAATAAACAAAGGACAATAAAAACTTGTAGTTAAATGAACCTAAAAGACATAGGATCGGGCAGAAATCATAAATGCCCATAGGTGTCAGCAGTCTATGGTGTAGAGCATTGAACAAATGAACAGCCCGCAAAGCTAAGCAGCTGCACATGGGGTAATCCCCCGGATGGGAGGCGCCAGGATCGGCCACACAGAATCCAACAGAACACAACCTCCCAATGTTTTTATTTATAATATATTTGGAATATACAACCCATTGGGAGGGACAAAGAATTACAATATACAGAGACTGATGATAATGTGGCGCAGGGGGGGAAAAACAACAATTATGCGGATCCGTATTGGGCCAATAATGGACCACGGACCGGTACAGTGTTTTATAATCAGAACGATGAAAAAGTATGATAGTCAAAATGGGGATCCCCTAACATTCTAGGTAGGATGGTATTCAGCATATTAATTCCATAGCTTCATTAAGACCCATTGGATGGAGTGTTTGCATAGTGTAAATCCAAAACATCTCCTTTCTGTTCAGCACGGCAAATCTATTCTCAGTGCTGGCCGGGATTTGTTCAATTGGTATAATGGTGATTGGATGTGAAACATCCTTGTGATGGATACGGATATGTCGGGACAGGCTATGTAGAAGAAATCCTTTTTTAATATTGGTCCGATGCTGATTAAGACGTAGATGCAGGGGTTGTATCGTCCAACCAATGTATTGCTTGCCACATATACAGGTAATCAAATAGATGACATGCGAGGATTGGCAGTTCATATAGAATTTCAGGCAGAAAATGGCTCCTGTAGTTGTACTCGTGATAGTTGACTTCTTGTGGCAGATGGTGGCACAGCACAAACATCTGGAATGACCACATTTGAAAGTGCCAATCATCTGAGGGATGATGTTCGAAGCGCCACTCTTCTGCTGTTCTGTGTTAGTCAGAGGTTTTTTTCTTCTTCCCACAGCTAGGAGCTATTAGATTACGCAGGGTGGGAGCCCAGCGATATGTAAACCCCGGTTTTACAGGGAGTAGACCAATTAAATGGGGATCTGACCTCAGAACACTCCAGTGTTTTTGTATGATTTGTTGTATCAATCTATGTCCTCCAGAGTAGGTGGTTATAAAGTTCAGGGTTGGATTCCCCTTTTTGTTTCTTCTGTTCTTTTTCCACTAGAGGTGTTCGATAATGTTACGGATTCGTAGTTCTTTTTATGCATGGAATCACTTAAGGGGATGCCTGGTTCTGCTAGTTTAGATATCACGGAATCCATCATGGGAGGGGGTAGGCAGTCGTCCTGAGTCAGTTTCAAAGTTTTCTGGTAAGCATCCTTTATCAATTGGTCCGGATAGCCCTTCTCCAAGAAACGGCTTCTCAGGGTTCCGGCTTGCTCTTTAAAAGTTGTCCTCGACACAATTTTTTCGAATTCTACGAAACTGCCCATAGGAGATGTTTTGTTTCCAATTTTATGATGGCCACTATGGAATGGAACGTAGCTATTTGAATCCACCGGTTTAAAATAGGTGGATGTGATAATCTGCCTCTTTATGGGTTATTAACAGATCCAAAAACTCTATTGATGTTTTGGAGATGTTGGGGGTCAACTGGATGTCCCAAGTGGTGGTGTTAATCTGTTGCACTAGGGTGGAGATCGAATCCATATCGCCTTTCCAAAGGAAAAATAAATCATCTATATACCTACGGTATATAGATGCATGCTGGAGGAAGATGGGTCCCCATTGCCGTGCCTCTTGTTTAGTGATACATCTTGCCATCATATGTGAAGAAGTTGTTCTCCAATATCAGTTGGAGACAGTCCATAAGGAAAGTGACCTGTGTTGGAAGGATCCTTATATCCTCCTCCAGGTACGACAGGGTACTGGCAAGACCTAAGTCATGCCTGATATTAGAGTACAATGCAGAAACATCCATAGTCACCAGCAACATGTAGTCTTCCCATGTCAGATTCTTTAAGATGGTAATCAGATGATCTGAATTTTTCAGATAGCTAGGTAGCTTCTGGACATAGGGCTGTAGTATAATTTCCAGATATTGGGACATGTTGCTGGTGGCACTGTTGATCCCCGAAATGATGGGTCTCCCAGGGGGGTGTAGTTCATTTTTATGCACTTTAGTTAAGTGATAATAGTATGGTGTGCTGGGGCTAGGTATAAAGAGAAATTTCTTCTCTTTCTTCAAAATTATATTAATGGACAGACCTTCATTAACTAAAATGGATATTTTTTGTTGAAGTTGTGGGAAGGGGTCTTTCTGTATCTGTTGATAGTAAGCAGTGTTGTCCAGGATATTGATGGCTTCTTTGTGATACTCCTCCAAGTCTTGTATCACAATCCCACCTCCTTTATCCACTGAACGGATTATGATGTTAGTTTTTCCTTTTAGAGATTTTAGGGCCCTCAATTCTGCTGGGGTGAGTTTCCCCTCTTGAGATGAACAAAATGTTCGATCTGGCAAAGCTCGGAATTCGTTAGCCACTAACTCATGGAAGGTCTTGAGAAAGTGCCCCTGGCTATTGATGGGGTAAAACTTACTTCTTACTTTTATGTCTGGGTGGATTCCAGGAAGTGGTTCTTCTTGGGTATCTATTGTGGGATGTTTGTTAGATGGCATGCCATCCGGGGGATTACCCCATGTGCCGCTGCTCAGCTTTGCGGGCTGTTCATTTGTTCAATGCTCTACATCATAGAGACTGCTGACACCTATGGGCATTTATGATTTCAGCCCGATCCTATGTCTTTTAGGTTCATTTAACTACAAGTTTTTATTGTCCTTTGTTATTATTTCATTGTATATATTTCATGTATTATACATATTTAGGATTTATGTTTTGTATACGAGTCCTTCTGACTATTATGTTTTTACTATAGTTAGCCTCTTGTTTTCGCAGGTTTTTCTCATCTATAAATTGTAGTCCGGCCCCTTAGCCTTCTAAGGATTGGACCTGAGGAAGAGGGGAGCATGTCCCTTCGTAACGCGTAGTCCCTGCACATGTTCTGAATAAAGTATGTTCCTACTTACCATCGGCCTCTGAATTTCTTTTCTGCCGCACGGGTGAGCGCCGTCTAAGGATCGCTTCTTCATTGCTATTGCATCTTCCACGTTTGACCGTCCTGCGAGACGGAAGGATCCATGCAGCACACCGTGACCACTGACCCACACCAGTTGGGCTCCCAAAGCAACCAGATGTTATGCTCTCAGCTTAACACTACCAGGTGAGCACACTTCATTGTGATACCTTATTTCTCTGTTTGTGAGGATAACGGCACAGATACGGGCGCATTGTCCTTTTTTTGTTTTTCATACTATATGCTATCAGTATCACCCACACTAACATGTTGGTACAGGCGTATAACAGTATTTGTTTTATTGCCAGACTAAAAACTGAGGCAGACCACAGTTTTCAGTCCAGTAACAAAACCAGATACCGGCCAAAAATTTGCCAGAGTCATTATCTGTTTCCGGCCGGTTCATTCAAATGAATGGGGTGCACCATGGGTCTGACAACTGACTTTCTTTTTCATTCTCCCACCAGATCTGGCTGCAGTTTCCCCAAGACGGGATGTGAAGGTACCCTTATGTTAATAAGCAGACTTAGTGCGCGTGGGACAATCTGAAGCCCCAAGTGCACCCTTACCTCCAGGCAGATTAATTATTCTCTATTCCCTGCTGTCTCAAGTAAACAAACAAAATTAATAAATCTCTGATGGATAGTGCCATAACTGAGAAGTTTGTAATCTGTAAAGAGAAGAGATGGCAGGAACAGCTAAACAGAAGAGTGGACATGTAAACCATGTACCCCTCTGGGTCTACTATTACACATGTAAGGAGCTAAAATACACTCAGTATGGCATTGCCGGCTGTTAAGGAGACCAACTCTATTGCAAGAAAAGGTTGATAAACATGCCTGGCTGTACTTAAAAATTACTTCCGAGGTTGTATTCAAATACATAGGTCTGTGACATATACAACTGTTTTATGACATTATTTATGAATGGCTGACAAAGAATCCAGTTCAGATTAGAAATGTGTTGCAGATGTCACAATAAAGAATATTACACACAATTGTGACCCAAGCTGGTTTATTGGGAGAAGCACTCCAGAAAGGTCTGGATTCCTGGGTGATTCAATTGCCCTATCCTCCCTGATTGACACCTAATCCTCGCACACATTTTCTCTCTCAGGAGAGTTAGGATCACTACTACACTTAAAGAATGTGAAATGTTAAAACAATACTAGAGACAATAGTTCAGATTAACTATTGTAAATGTGACAGAATCCTGGTGCAATTTGTTCCCCAAAAAATGACGTTTGCCACATTTATTATGAGTTTTAGGCACTGGGTCCTACAAAAAGGGCATGGCTTTGGTATATGGAAAGCATGGCATCTGAAAAATGCCCATCATTTGGGCACACAATCCTGGTTTAATGTTATCTAATTGTTGGTCTAAATGTACACTACACACACTACAGGTTTATCAATTAGCCTTTACAAGATCTGGCACATTTAAAGTAAATTGCCTTTAAAAGTATTAAACATTCTGGGTAGCCTTCCACAAGCTTCTAAGAATAAGTTGCCGGAATTTTGGAAAATTCTTTCTGCTAGAACTGGGTCATGATGTAGATTTGTTGTTCATTCAGATTTTTCAGTTCTGCCCAAAAATATTCCATGGGACTGAGATCACGGCTTTGTGAAAAAACACTTCATTACCTTTACTTTGTTGTTCCAATGCCATTTTGTCACAACTTCGGAATGACTGTCCATTGAAAAGTGGCTTCAATATCTCTACAATTATCTTTCCTTAAAAATCCATCTATTTTGTAAAGTACACCAGTCTTTTCTACAGCAAAGCATCCCCCAGTTTCACGGTTTTCCCTCTATACATAACCATGGTCATTATTTCCCCATCTTAGCGGCTTTTAAATGGCACTTCTGGAGCAATGGTCCTTCACTGCTGAGCAGCCTATGTTGATATAGCACACGTTTTACTGATGATATAGATACTTTTGTACCCATTTCTTCTTGCATTTTTCACACAAAAGAACCTAGTGAAGATGGCGATCAGTCCAAGAACAACAAAGTATGTTCATCTCTAGGAGACAGAATGGGTCTCCTACCTTTTACATCATGAAGAAATAATAAAAAATAAAAAAAAAACACAAAAAATCAGCCAAGACATCATAAGAGTTGTAGATAATAGATAATTTTGGTACATCTTTGGGTACAAATTCCAAACACAAAAGGTCACATGTTCACCTTTTGAACAATATTATTGTTTATAAGATGAACATGTGACCTTTTGTGTTTGGAAATTGTCCCCAAGGATGTACCAAAATTATTTACAACTCTTATGATGTCTTGGCTGATTTTTTGTATTTTTTTTATTTCTTCATGATGTAAAAGGAAAGAGGCAAGTAGACCTAATATTCTTCTATTCCCTCCTAGTGCCACTTTATCTGGTTTTCTTACACTGGATACATGGCCGGAAGTGCTATAGTGCAAGTCTTTAACGGTTTTTGACCTTTCCCAGCATTCCATGCGACCAGAGACAATGGCCCTCATTTACTATTGCAAACCCTACACAAAATAAGGGCCAATGTGTCAGAAGTCACATGGTGGGTGGGCCAATACCAGGGTGGAAGGGATTTACTTAACTAATGCTATCCACCTGCCCACTGCAGCAACGTAAACGTTTCCCTGGAGACCATGTGACTTATGACTGTGTCTCCGGCCACATGAAATGCTGGGAAAGGTCAGAGACAACTGTTTTTTTTTTTTTTTTGCAGGCCAGGCACAGGAAGATAATTTTGACTATACTGTTCCTTTAAATTCCTGCAACAGGTAGACTCAATTAATTTAATAAATGTATAACACGAACCTTCATTTCAAGAGGAAAATCTGAGTAAAAAAAAAAAATAAATGTAAAAAAATAATTACTTGGAAGCTCTGAACTAAATGCCTCATCATCCCCCCCAAATTTAAATATCCCTGCTCCTCAGTTTGGACCCCTCCAGTGCCACATCATTCCTCCCCTTTATCAGCCCCTGTGCCACATTTAACCTCCCCTCCCCCCTCTGATGTGTGCCTTAATATTTTCCCTTTGTGCCTCCTTTCCCGTGATTCCCCCTCCTGTCTCATCATTCCACCCCGCTCATTATCTCCCCCCCCCCCCCCCGCTCTATATCCCCCTGCTGATTATTTTCCCTTGTCCCCCCCTGCTCATCAGCCAGGTGACGGAATATAAAAAATATAAAAATCCGGCTGGGGGGGGCTTATATTCCATTACCTGGCTGCCCTCCTGCAGGTTCAGGTAATGCAGCAGGTCTTCCAGGATGTGGGGTAAGTAACGAATCACGAGTGACATCTCCAGTAAGCTGCTCTGCACGGTGTCAAGGACTTCACTCATTCGCTGCAGCCACCGCTGGTCAGAGTGGCCGCAGCGCCGGCTGCTTGTTAAAGTTCAGCAGCCCCCGGCCGCGGCCACTTTAGAACAGTCACTAGCGGCGGCTGCAAGGAATGATGAGTGACATCCCTGACGCCGTGCAGAGGAGCAGGCAGGAGACGTCACTAGTCAATCTTTACTGGCCACACAGCCCGGAAGACCCAGCCGTCTGACCGGAGCCTGCAGGAGCGTGGCTAGGTAACGGAATATAAAAAAATATAAAAAGCAGGGGGGGGGGGGGGTGAGCAGGGGAGTGTTGGCCTGCAGCAGCCGCCATTAGTCACTGATTTAAAGTGGCCACGGCCAGGCTGCTTATCTTTAACAAGCAGCCGGCGCTGCGGCTGCTTTAAATCAGTGACCAGAAAAATGTATCGGCGTACAACACGCAGGCAGGCTTTTTGCCTCAAATTTAAGTTTTAAAAGTGCATGTTACATGCCGAAAAATATGGTACATCACATGATGCCAATTAATCAGAAGCTTTTAAAGCCGTAGCAATTTTCTTGAATTTTCCAATTAATTTGAAGGAACAGTCATCTAGGTGTATGTAAATTTTTGACTTAACGTTTTGACAATAGTAAATTATAAAGGAAATGATCTGTTGTAAACATTTGTTGGTATCATGTACAAAGTAGATCTCCCAAACAACTTGCTAAATCTATTTGTATGTTCGCACCTAAGATCATGTTCACACAACAGAATTTCTGAGTGGAAGCCAGCAGAAAAATTTTGCTTGGAAATTCTGCCACGGAAATCCTGATTCTGGCCTCCGCTAAATGAATTTATTTTTAAATTAATTTGGCGGAATCCACTCGGAAATGCATTGCAGTCTATGGAGACTGCACATTTCCGAGTGGTCCTAGCACCGGCATTTTCTGCCAGCACCCCCTAAATGCAGAATGTCTTCCAGTGTTTTCTGGACTGACATTTCATAAAAATTCTGCCATGTGAACATGGCCTTAGTGTATTAAAACTTATGAATTCAAATGTAGATTGCAGCAGGAGTGATAAATGACATTTGCTTTTCAACAGGATTTAATGTTGTTACAATTCTTATTATTTCAGAAAGGCATTTCCTTCCTCTTTCATTTGGATATCAAACTGCCTAAAAGCAAAAACATAATTACATGACTAAATCATTCCTAAATCACCCTTCTGTTTATTTTACAGAAAGCACTAGACAACAGTATAACTAAGCTGTAGTAGAAACGTTCTTACATTTTTAGATTTATCAGTCTTATGTCTCATGCAGGTATACCAACCTAAATATCTATCTTCTATTGGACAACTTAACCAATCACCGATGGTTAACGTTTCTAACCATGAGGTTACAGTTCTCTAACCATAATGAATTATGAATAAAGAACCATAAAGACAAATTGTACAGTATGTCTATAGGGCAGAAAGCTCTGCAACTAAGTTTTCATAAACAATTAATTGGCCGATCTAAAAAATAAAATTACATAAAAAACATTTTAAAAATTACAAGATGTGTAGCTTTTATTGGTAGCAATTTGGCATAGATCTGACTTTTTGATCACATTTTATTCAATTTTTCTGGAATGTGACAGAAAAAAAATATAATAGTTATTTCTGGCACTTTGTTTTGTTTTAGTTCAGAGAATTCCACATGCGGTGATACCAAATATGTTTGTAGAGGTTTTTTGTGTACATTTTATTTTTTGAAAAGTTGAAAAAGGGGAGGTTGGTGATTAGAATCTTTATTAAGGGAGAGGAAATTTATATTTATTTTAGTTTTTTTTCCTTCACTTTTTTTTAAGTCCCTCTACGGGACTTGTATGAGTCTGCATACAGTGGCCAATAGCCACATGATGTTTCTGCAACATAAGCAACAGCATGGAGCTATTTGCCACAAAATGTAGGCACGGTTCCTGGAAGTTTAAAGCCAGTTTAAAGCAAGTTTTCTGAAAAAAAATTTAAATAATGCAAATTGGATGTTGGTCTCACCATTTTACTGAGAGGAGAAAACAAACCAATTTACTAGTCAGCCAGTTTCAGAAAATAGGCAAAACATTAATAGGAATCAAATAGATGAATATCTATTGAGGCCGATCTGAGAAGACAGAAGGAATCAACTACTGTAATACCAACAAGATAGAGCCCAGCCACAACCAAACTAAACTGAAACCTTTTCCATGTAGCGCCCCTAGAGACAGAAATGGATATTGCTTCTCTCTTTAAAAATTGCATTCTCAGTATTTGAATTGTATTCCGGGATTTGCTTGTCTTCAGGTTAGACTGGAAAACTTGCAAACATTTTCAGATATCTTACATGAAGACATTTAAATGTTATATAGTTGGAATATCATGTTATAAGTAGATTATCATTTCAAAAGAACATATTCCATACTTCCTTTTGTTTTTTCACTTTTTCCAGAAAGAAACAGCTTTGGGGAAATTTTTTTTTTCAGGCCTTCTCATCTTTATTTCACCCACATGCAAATATCATGACATGGTTCACAACCCCTCGTCTAATAAGGTATACTTTCGAGACACCCAAGAGTGGAAATGGAAGCAGGACATTTTCAGCTTCCAGGAGAACCCCTTTAATTAAAAATATCCTAGCAGTGTGTATGCAGCTTCTATGTAGGTCTCATGACAACGAAATAAGTTAAAGGGGTACTCCGCCCCTGGAAATCTTATCCCCTATCCAAAGGATAAGGGATAAGATGTGTGATAGCGGGAGTCCTGCTGATGGGACCCCTGAAATCTCGGCTGCAGCATCCCAGACATCCGGTGCAAGAAGCATACTTCGCTCTGTGCCGGATGACTGGCAATGACATCATGGTCATGCCCGGTTGTAATGTAACGGTCACACCCCCTCAATGCAAGTCTATGGGAGGGGGCGTGACCTCACGCCCCCTCCCAAAGACTTGCATTGAGGGGGCATGGCAGCCAAGTCCCCTCTTATAGACTAGCATTGAGGGGGTGTGGCCATGACATCACGAGACTCCGGCGCTGCACCCGACGCTCTAAACGAACGCCGGGTAAAGCAGGGAGATCGCGCGGGATCCCTGCGATCAGACATCTTATCCCCTATCCTTTGGATAGGGGATAAGATGTCTAGGGGCGAAGTACCCCTTTAAGCATATATTAAATAATTTTAACATCACGGAAACTTTTTGATTTGGGTTAGCCTTTCATCATGTTATCAGGGGTATCACTTCACTCCTTTCTCCTCTGCAACCCTACAGACAGGCAAGGTAGGGAAGTAGCAATGAGGGCAGGATCAGACCAGCATTAGGCATAACATAATGTACTACTGCTTTTTGCAAGACTATAAATTCTCTTGTTTTCTTTCATACACCTTCATGCAAAACACACTTATCAATATGAAACATTATACATAATGGGCAAGGACAAAGTACATTGTTGCTGTTGACATTTTCCTTGGTATGCATATAAATACAGTTGACCCAAGGTACAATAGATTATTACTCCAGACAGAGCCACTGTTCCCACATTACAGACATCTTGGCAAAGCACCAAACTATGCAAATCCTTTCCCAGGCCAAAGCCCTGTGACACAAATATTCTGAAGTCTTCTTGTAAAAACAAAAAATGAAAAAAAAAAGTATATAATGGTAAAACATGAATGCTAAAAAAAGAAGAATACAAAACCTAGCCGGTAAGCATCGACAGAATTAGGGTAAAAGTTCCTAACAGTCCTATTAACTTATGGTTCTACAATAGTAAACTTATTAAATTTTCTATAATATGCTTCCATTCTAATAATCTCTCCATATATCCATCACATCCAGGAACAGAATCATGCCTAATCCACAAATCCATACAGGCTGCCATTTACAGGAGCTTGTGCTTCATAAATCAGGTATTGACAGGTACAAGGAACCAATCTGCCCCTTTATGCTCACCTCTTAATTGTGGCAGGATGCCAGACTTAGGCAAGAGTCCCTAGTATTCAATTGCAGATGCAGGCTCCCCCCCACACTCCCTGTCACTAAGAGGGCAATACAAAGTAAACAGCCATTCCGTCGCGACTGCAGAGTGGAATTTTTTTGTTCACAAGCCTCTGTCTTTGTTAAGAAAAAAAAAAAAAAGTTTGCACCAAAAATTGTGCAATTTTGCCAAAGTGGGGAGCTTGCACCACATTATTTTTTTTTAATACAAAAACAGGTCTTCCTGAAAAAAAAAAAAAAAAGCGCAATTTGCAACTCTGCAGTGGTGCAGGGAATGATAAATCCCCCCATAGTGTAATTGTTGTAGCAGAATGTTAATGTTGTGAAGGTACCCCTTATCCATCCAACTCTGATCACTTTCTACCCATTACTGTGCATAGGGAAAAAGCTGTCAATGACCTGGGGGGTTAGACTGTCAGCAGGTCATGACTACATTTGACTCTGGCTTCAGAATGCTGTGCTCAAGAATGTTAATACATTATCCACACATGGTGAAATCTTTACTGTGAACACAATGAGCAGTTTAAGTGAATTAGGCTTCTTTCACACTGCAGTAAGTACATGGCAGTGTGACGGACGTCGGGAGAAAAAATTACTGCATGTGCTATCTTTCTCCTATTCATAACGGCGCCTGGTGGCCCCATTAATATTAAATGGGAGAAACCAGGACCCGTTTTTTCCCGTTGCTCCCCATCATGAGAACCGCCATTAAAGTCAGGGGGAAGAAAAAAAAACAAAAACAAAAAAAACACTGACTGACGTTCTTGATGGGGAGCAACGGCAGTGTGAAAGGGGCCTTAGACATTTGGTACAGCAGCTTTAGTTTTTACTAACATACGAGCATATTTATGTTTTGTGGTTGTGCACACATGCATTTTTTTGTGGCAGTTTTTTATGCAATTGCTAGAGTCAAGGTGTGTTCACTAGTTTTGAGCGTGAATATTCGCAATTCGAATATTTATCGTGAATTTCGCATATTCGCGAATATGGCGAATATAGCGCTATATATTCACAATAATTTTTTTTCCCCACAGAACACATCACAGTGATCTCATCCCTTCCTGCTTCCAGCTTGTGGTCTAAAGAAGGCGCCTATACTATTTACTGTATTAGACTGGAGAGCCAATATTTGCGAACATAAGAATATGCCATTACCATGAATATTAGGAGATAGATGGATGGATAATATAAATAAATAGGTAGATAGTTATCCGGATGCGCATATGAGCATCTACGCAAAGCAAAAATAACCGTGAATATATCGAATATGCAAATTTCTCAAATATAGGTCCATATATTCGAGAAATATCGCGAATTCGAATAAGGCATATGCCGCTCATCACTAGTGTTCACACGTACAGTTTCCTTTGCAGATTTGATGCGCAGTATTTACTGCTGCAGATTTCAATGTAAACTAAATGATTGAGCACAGCTTCTAATCGGCAGTTACAAATCCTGCGCATCAAATCTGTGCAGGATCCTGTACATGTGAATTGACCCCCAAAAGGTAATATGAAAGAGGAAAAAAAAAAAACTCTTCGTAGTTTTCCTTCCCACTGGATTCACTTCTGGCTTCAGTTAACTGCCACAAAAACTAGTTCATGTGTGATTCCAGCCTTAAATTGGTTACAGATCGTAAACTGTCAATGTGTCAGTATGTTCATTGAACAAGATGGCAGCTTATCATCAGTTTCTTAGCAGCAAAGACAATATAGCCGCACTGATATTACTTCTACAACACTGCCTAATTGAATCAAAACTCCTATATAAAATAAATCCCCAAAAACATCCATTATGTCAACACATTTACTGCTAAAAAGTATGAGTGATAAATGATTGTCTACATATCATTTACATGGTAGATAAACTAAGAAAGATTGAAGCCAAATGTGGGCAGAACTTGACATGTTTTCCTCTCAACACTAACATTTTCATTTAGCCTGTCCTCAGATGAGCAGGGTGGCAAGGGACGGGAACTGTCAGATAACAGTAGTTGCCATTACGCTGATTTGTCTAACTGGTGTAATCCTTCAGCAGGAACACCTACAAGGTACTGACAGGATGATCGAATAACAACCGCTGTTCTTCTTAAAGGGAATGTATTGCCTACTTTTTGTTTTTCCGATTAGTATACTAAAACATGTTCTTCCAATATAGTTTGTATTTTCTGATTGTAATTTTTTATTTATTTCATTTTTACTACCATTGTTATGAGAGAGATGGTTAACAGCAAGCCCCATGGACATAGACCCAATAAACTGGCCCAGATCCTATTGACTGAATGGGATAGATTATTAGGCATGCTCTGTGACATGTGCAAAGGTCATATCACAGGAAGGGTGAGGCTGCCATCTAAGCATTAACCTCTTAAGGACGCAGGGCGTATGGATACGCCCCTGCATTCCGAGTCCTTAAGGACGCATGGCGTATCCATACGCCCGTGGGAATTCCGGTTCCCACCGCTAGCCGGTTGGGGACCGGAGCCGGATGCCTGCTGAAATCGTTCAGCAGGCATCCCGGCATATCGCCCAGGGGGGTCACTATGCCCCCCCATGTCAGCGATGGCCACAGATCGCTGGACAATTCAGTCCAGCGATCTGTGGCTATTCCGGGTCAATCGGGTCTCCAGTGACCTGGAATTACTGGCTGATCGGGGCAGTCTCTGACGGCCCCGAACAGCCAGAGCCAGCAGGGGTGAGGTGGCACTGGTGCCACCTCACGATCGCCCTGATTCGTTGGCCGGATTACCGGCCGACCAATCAGGGCGCCTGCTGCGGGTGTCACGCCCACGCCCGCACCCGCTCCTCTTCCGGAGGACGTGAGCGGGTGCGGACAGAAGACCCCGGGTGCCGAGGACCCCGATCCCCGGCATCCCTGTTGGGATCGGGGCCCCAGGAGCGACGGCCGCGGCGAGGGACTGACCTGCGACGGAGCAGCAGCAGGAGGTGAGTGACAGCCTCCTGCTGTTGCTTAGCAACAGCATGCAAAAAGGGCATGCTGGGAGCTGTAGTTATGCAGCAGCAGGAGGCAGACCACCACAACTCCCAGCATTCCCTTATGGAAAAGTGTACCTTCAGCTGTTGTATAACTACAACTCCCAGCATGCCCATTGGCTGTCGGTGACTGCTGAGGGTTGTAGTTTTGCAACAGCTGAAGGCACACTGGTTGTGAAACTCAGTTTTTTTTAACCTAACTCAGTGTTTCACGACCGGTGTGCCTCCAGCTGTTGCAAACTACAACTCCCAGCAGTCACCTTACACCATGCACCGTACATGCTGGGAGTTGTAGTTTTGCAACAGCTGGAGGCACACTGGTTTTGAAACACTGAGTAAGGTCACAAACTCAGTGATACATAACCAGTGTGCCTACAGCTGTTGCAAAACAAACTCTCAGCATGTACAGTCTGTCAGCACATGCTGGGAGTTGTAGTTTTGCAACAGCTGGATGTTCCCCTCCCCCCAATGTGAACGTACAGGGTACACTCACATGGGCGGAGGTTTACAGTAAGTATCGGGCTGCAAGTTTGAGCTGCGGCAAATTTTCTGCCACAGCTCAAACTGCCAGCGAGAAACTACTGTGAACCCCCGCCCGTGTGACTGTACCCTAAAAACACTACACTACAATACCACAAAATAAAATAAAAAGTAAAAAACACTACATACACATACCCCTACACAGCCCCCCTCCCCTCCCCAATAAAAATGAAAAATGTCTGGTACGCCACGGTTTCCAAAACGGAGCCTCCAGCTGTTTCAAAACAACTACTCCCAGTATTACCAGACAGCCACTGACTGTCCAGGCATGCTGGGAGTTTTACAACAGCTGGAGGCACCCTGTTTGGGAATCACTGGCGTAGAATTCCCCTATGTCCACCCCTATGCAATCCCTAATTTAGGCCTCAAACGCGCATGGCGCTCTCACTTTGGAGCCCTGTCGTATTTCAAGGCAACAGTTTAGGGTCACATATGGGGTATAGCCGTACTTGGGAGAAATTGCCTAACAAATTTTGGGGGGTATTTTCTGCTTTTACCCTTTTTAAAAATGTAAAATTTTTGGGAAACCAAGCATTTTAGGTAAAATTATTATTATTTTTTTTTTTTACATATGCAAAAGTTGTGAAACCCCTGTGGGGTATAAAGGTTCACTTAACCCCTTGTTACGTTCCCCAAGGGGTCTAGTTTCCAAAATGTGTTTTTTTTTTTGCTGTCCTGGCACCATAGGGGCTTCCTAAATGCGGCATGCCCCCAGAGCAAAATTTCCTTCAAAAAAGCCAAATGTGACTCCTTCTCTTCTGAGACCTCTAGTGCGCCAGCAGAGCACTTTTCACCCCCATATGGGGTGTTTTCTGAATCGGGAGAAATTGGGCGAAATTCAAATTTTGGGGGGTATTTTCTGCTATTAGCCTTTTTAAAAATGTAAAACTTTTGGGAAACCAAGCATTTTAGGTGTAAATTTTTTTTTTTTTTTTACATATGCAAAAGTCGTGAATCACCTGTGGGGTATTAAGGTTTACTTTACCCCTTGTTATGTTCCCCGAGGGGTCTAGTTTCCAAAATGGTATGCCATGTGTTTTTTTTTGCTGTTCTGGCACCATAGGGGCTTCCTAAAGGTGACATGCCCCCCAAAAACCATTTGTCGCTCCTTCCCTTCTGAGCCCTCTACTGCGCCCGCCGAACAATTAACATAGACATATGAAGTATGTGCTTACTCAAGAGAAATTGGGTTTCAAATATAAGTAAAAAATTCTCCTTTTTACCCATTGCAAAAATTCAAAAATTGGGTCTAGAAGAACATGCGAGTGTAAAAAATGAAGATTGTGAATTTTCTCCTTTACTCTGCTGCTATTCCTGTGAAACCCCTAAAGGGTTAAAACGCTGACTGAATGTCATTTTGAATACTTTGGGGGGTGCAGGTTTTATAATGGGGTAATTTATGGGGTATTTCTAATATGAAGACCCTTCAAATCCACTTCAAACCTGAACTGGTCCCTGAAAAAAAGAGAGTTTCCAAATTTTTTGAAAAATTGGAAAATTGCTGCTGAACTTTGAAGCCCTCTGGTGTCTTCCAAAAGTAAAAACACGTCAATTTTATGATGCAAACAAAGTAGACATATTGTATATGTGAATAAAAAAATTATTTGGAATATCCATTTTCCTTACAAGCAGAAAGCTTCAAAGTTAGAAAAATGCAAAATTTTCAAATTTTCCATCAAATTTTGGGATTTTTCACCAAGAAAGGATGCAAGTTACCATAAAATTTTACCACTATGTTAAAGTAGAATATATGTCACGAAAAAACATTCTCTGAATCAGAATGATAACTAAAAACATTCCAGAGTTATTAATGTTTAAAGTGACAGTGGTCAGATTTGCATAAAATGGCCGAGTCCTTAAGGTGAAAAAGGGCTCAGTCCTTAAGGGGTTAAAGGGCTACTCCGGTGGAAAACTTTTTTTTTTTTTTTTTTAAAGTGAACTTGTGCCAGAAAGTTAAAAAGATTTGTAAATTACTTCTATTAAAAAATGTTAATCCTTTCAGTACCTTTTAGCAGCTGTTTGCTACAGAGGTAAATCTTTATTTTTTATTTTTATTTTTTGTGTTGACCACAGTGCTCTCTGCTGACACCTGATGCCCGTATCAGGAACTGTCTAGAGCAGGAGAAAATCCCCATAGAAAACCTATACTACTCTGGAGAGTTCCTGACACAGACAGAGGTGTCAGCAGAGAGCTCTGTGGACAACACAAAAAATAAAATTAAAAAAGCATACAGCTGCTAAAAAGTACTGGAAGGGTAATGATTTTTAAATAGAAATAATTTACAAATCTGTTTAACTTTCTGGCACCAGATGATTAAAAAAAAAAAAAGAAAAAGTTTTTCACCGGAGTACCCCTTTAACATTAAATACCTTGACCTATCCAGTGGATACATAAGTGTTTGTGGGACACGGGGAACTTTTTGTTGACATGCTCTTCCATGTGTGCTTGAGGTCAGGTGGTATAATGTGGAATATTTGAGGTGGGAGACAAGGGGCTGATGCTGCGGAGAGCATTGATCTGTCTATATTCATGTGATAGTGATGAAAAAGCTACAAGTGACAGGAGCAATGTGAAGAATTTAAGAAGGTCATATGCACAAACATTGTGACTTAACATGGATGATAGATATGAGACTAAATTGACTTGTCCATAAAATGTGATATTGAAGATTAGTTTTTTTCTTTTTTTTTTTAAAAGAGATTTTGCTGCTGAACTTCACCGATACTTCTTTTAAGAAAGCAAATCAGTATGATAGTGTTAAAACAACTGGACTGGATTTTCAGCATGGATTAGTAAGAAAATGTGGCTCAGTTGTTATCTAAGGGCCCATTCATATCTTGTTTTGCCAACATAATAAACTGAATCAGGAAAAGTACCAAATAAAAATCACTTGTGGACTAGTAGTAACCAAAAGGGAATTTATTATTGGCTTTACCCATTTTTGGTGTTTAGAAGTTGCAAATGTTTTTGCAATCAATAAAGAGTCACAATTTTTGTTTACACAGACAATAATAAATTCCCCCGTGTTCCTATAATTAATAGTAAAAGTATTTTTGAAACCTACACTTCCCATGTCCTTAATTCAAACATTCACTTTCTCCCATTTTCCTCATTTTGGTTCATAAAATGCATTTACAGAACAACTGTTGGTTTATTATTTGTTTATATTGCGCATGTAAATAATTTTGACTTAAAAAGGGGTGCTCCAGTGTAAAAGATTTTTTTTTTTAAATCTTCTGGTGCCAAAAAGTTAAACAGATTTGTAAATTACTTCCATTAAAAAAATCTTAATCCTTCCAGTACTACTTAGTACAACAGAGGAAATTCTTTTCTTTTTTGGATTTCTTTTTTGTCTGTCCACAGTGCTCTCTGCTGACACTTTTGGCCATTTTAGGAACTGTCCAGAGCAGCATATGTTTGCTGTGGAGATTTTATCCTGCTCTGGACAGTTCCTGACATGGACAGAAGGGTCAGCAGAGAGCACTGTGGACAGACAAAAGGAAATCCAAAAAAGAAAAGAATTTCCTCTGTAGTATACAGCCGCTAATAAGTACTGTAAGGATTAGGATTTTTTTTTTGATAGAAGTAATTTACAAATCTATAGTATGTGTAGCTCACCTAGGATATAGGATAAGTACTTGAGGTTAACGGTGTTACCTTCACCCAAAAAGGCCTATAGCTAAAAAGTATTTGTGATATACATATAGTATTTATATGGACCAGTCCTCTAAAGTACTAAAGATCTATAGACAAAGAATAGATAGAAGGTAGTATGGATGAATGTATATAGACAATTTATTAATTAAGTAATATATGTCATCACCTTTAGCAGGGCCCTTGCGTGGGGTGAACGGCAATGCAAGGTTGGTAACAATGGAATAAAATAAAAGGTAGCAATAAAATAATATTAAAATAATCAATAGTATTGCAAATTATCTAAAAATGTCAGTTTGCTTATTGCACTTAGTCCTTTAGTATTGTAGTTCATAAGTTCATATGTTTTTATACTTCTTATACTTAGTTCATTGGTGGTACAGTTCTTAAAATTCAGTTCGTTGGTGATATAGGGCCAATAGTAGTAATATTGGTAGTGGATAAATGAATGAATGGATAAGTAAGCTGGGATGCCTGAAGAGCGTTGTGTTAATATAGCGCTTATAATGATGATCGGTGCACAGCACCACTCGCCCTCAGCAGGATATACTTCTGCTCGGGCTGGTACGGCTGTCACGGCTGTGTCCTGTGCTGGGGACGGCCGCATCTTGTGTTTTGCCCGTCTGTGTAGAGGGTGAGTGGTTCTCCAGCAGTTTGTGGGTCCCAGGCTTGCACGGCAGGCGCCCGGCCTATAGCGATATGTCCGGGACTCACGCAGGTAAGCCGGGGCTGTGGAGGTGAATCGGAGAAGGCGTTCCACGTGTGTGAACTCGGCACTATGTGCGCGCGTACTGCAGTGGTCTCCAAATCAGGGGCACCCAGCAGTTTCAAGTGACAGGTGTTTGATGGTAATTTTGATAGTCTTAGGGTGCAATAGCATGTATAGTAGGCTAGACGCGTTTCAATGTCTCAGACATTTTCTTCAGTAGCAATAGGATATCATATGAAAAAAATAAAAATAAAAAAAAAGAATTGTCATGGAGAACAGAAACTATTTGGTCTCCCTTGCCAGTACTCCACTTCTACCTTGCTCTTGTTTTGCAAGTATAGCTTCTAAGATTAGAGTAAGCGGGTACAATATCGCAGTAATCGGATGCGGAAAAAAACTACTGGCAACATGGTGGGGCCACATTGTAAGCCAGTGTTTCACAACCAGGGTGCCTCCAGATATTGCAAAACTACAACTCCCAACATTCCTGGAGAGCTTTTGGCTGTCCAGGCATGCTGGGAATTGTAGTTTTGCAACACCTGGAGGCACCCTGGTTGGGAAACACTGTAGTAAGCGGATGTAGTTTCGCCCAGAGTACTGGGGAGAAAGAAAGGTAGAATTATGCCTTACCGATAATTTGTTTTCTTGAGTCCACCATGACAGCCCAGGAACAGAAAACAGAGGATAAAAGCCCCCCCCCCCTTTCATATCCTCAGTGCTTTATAAATTACTCACTAGATATAGATTAAATCCTTAAAGGGGTTCTCCACTGCCCTGCCTTCCGGAGCTCTGCTCGCAGCGTCCGGAAGTTTATTACTCCGAACGCTGTGTGTGGGCTTCCGTGTCAGAGGCTGCCCCCTCTTGACGTCACGCCCGCCCTCTCAAAGAAAGTCTATGGGAAGGGGGTGCGACCGCTGTCACGCCCCATCTCATAGACTTTCATTAATGGGGCAGACGTGACGTCATGAGGGGGTGGCCTCGAACACGGAAGCCCACACACAGCGTTCCGAGTAATAAACTTCCGGACGCTGTGAGCGGAGCTCTGGAAGGCAGGGCAGTGTAGAACCCCTTTAAAGAATTTAATGATAGTCATGGTGGACTCCAGAAAATCAAATTATGAGTAAGGCATAATTCTAGCTTTACAGGTCGTCCACCATGACAGCCCACAGAAATATCAACTAAATCTTAGAAAGGGACAACAGCTTGTAGTACTTTTCTACCAAAGGGTAAAGCATAGTTATTTGACACATCTAGTCTGGGCTTAAAGGGGTACTCCAAGGGAAAACAATCAACTGGTACCAGAAAGTTAGAAAAATTTTTGAAAAAATGTTATTTAAAAAATCTTAACTCTTCCACAACTCATTTGCTGCTGTATGCTCCAGAGGAAGTTGTGTAGTTCTTTCCTGTCTGGCCACAGTGCTCTCTGCTAACACCTCTGTCCATGTCAGAAGCTGTCCGGAGCAGTAGAGGTTTGCTATGGGGATTTGCTACTATTCTGGACAGTTCCTGACATAAACAGAGGTGTCAGCAGAGAGCACTGTGGTCAGACAGAAAAGAACAACTCAACTTCCTCTGTAGTATTCAGCAGCTGATAAGTACTGGAAGGATTACGTTTTTTTTTACAAATCTGTTTAACTTTCTGGAGCCAGTTGATATGAAAAAAATAAATATGTTTTCCACCAGAGTTCCCCTTTCAAAACAGTACATGACATATTCCTGGACCATCATGCAAGAAGTACAGGATACGAGAGATATCCAGATAAAAAGAGGGTCAGGATTTTGTTCTCCCTACCAAACCAAAAAGGTATTCGATATTTTCACAAATTGCCTTGGTAGTTTATTTTCTACAAGATTGAGATAACCTTGTGGGATAGGTCTTTATCTGCTAGAATGGACTCAAATAATCAGGGTATTAGATGAATATGTTCTGATGGTGTAGTGGGCCTTGCAGTAGAGGAGCCTCCATTTTTTGGAAGCTTTAACAGTTTGTACATTGCATCAGTATTAAATTGCTTTCTATGATCTTTGCCAATACCTTTGAAATTTTATTGGTCATGAAGGAAAGGCATAGCTAGAGGAAAGCTCCAGGTTTAGGCAAGTTTACCCATTGCTTCTGGAGTGTCCTTGAGGTTCAGAGAGAAGAATGTTCTCACTTTCGTGTTTTGGCAAATTGCAAACAGGTCGAAGAGCAGAACTCCCCACTTTTGAATGAGGAGTTTGTATAGTGCCCATTCTCCAGGCCAAATCATCTTGAGATAGTTTGCTATTCGATTTTCTGCTCCCTTCAAATGTACAGCTGTAAGAGACGAAATGTTGCTTTCTGCCCGAATGAATATGCTTGCATAGGGAACCTGTTCGGCGTCTCATCCTCCCTTGACTGTGCTAGAATTGTCCAAGTAGATTTTGACAATGGTATGGACTGTATCAAATGTCTCACTGCTTGAAAGAATACCCAAACTGCTCTCATCTCCTTTAAGCTTGAGGACATAGATGTCGAGGCCATTGACCTTTTAAAAAGTTATGTCCTTTGGGCATGGGCTCCCCATCCGTATTGGCATCTGTCACGATAGCTACTGGATACCAAAAGGATCTCTTTAGATAGATTTTCTTATTTCATCCACCATATTAGGGATTTTGAGACTCTGAGTTAGTTGAGTGGTCTTTTCCAGCGGGAATTGAGATTTTGTCCCAGATAGAATGAGAGATTGCAATGACCTTGACAGGATATGACACAATTGAACTGCAGGAATGCAGGTTGTTAATGTTCCAACACAGACATGGCATCCCTGATGGTGACTTTTCATGTGAGGAATGTATTTATCCTGATGAGGAAGGATTTTAGTTACTCTGGTGGCAGGAAGGTTGCTTGTCTCCTGGAGTCTAACCACATAATCCTTTGTGGCTCGAGAAGAGATTTCATTTTTGTAATTGTATCTTCCAACCTAGGTTCTTCCAGGATGCAACAGTCATCTAGGTACGATACCACTACAATTCCTTCCATTCTCAGATGTGCGGTCACTTCTGCCATTATTTTGGTAAACCGCCTTGGGGCTGAAGAGATTCCATAGTGTAACAATGAATTCCAGCCATAGTAGTTGAAAGCTTTCAGATTTATTATGGTACGGAAAATACAGTTTGGTTTGGGAACTAAGAACAGAGACAAAAAGTGACTTGTCTCTTTCTGATAAAAGGGGCCTCTTGCACTGCTCCAAACAGCACTAGATTACTGACACCTTCCATCAATCTTTTATAAAATAAAATAAAAAAAACGGTAGGTTATTTTAATAGTGGGTATCTTTGAGGAGGATGCCTTTAAATTCTACCTTGCTGCCTGGTACATGACACTGTGCTCAGCCTATCACCGGCTGAGGCGGGACACCGCTGTGGCCGGCAATACGCTGACCACAGTGCAACGATCCGTGCACATGGAAGAAGGCCGGACCGGAGGACCAAACAGCTATAGTGGCGCAATGGGGAAACAGAGGAAGTTGAAGGGTTTTTTTTGTCTTTTTTTTGCATCCCGGGCACAGTATGAAGATAATTTTGACTATACTACTACTTTAACAATGTTTTTCTCGCGTGGAAAGTCAAACAAAAAGTGCTCGACACACAGTTGATATTTGGTTTCAAGAAAGCAGTATAAATAAGCTTCCCATGTTATTCATAGCAACCTGTCCATTTTTCCGACCATTGGCGTTCATAATTGGGATACATTTTCAAATGGTAGGGAACTTTCCTTGGGGATTACTAACTTCCTATTAGATTATTTTCACTCATCTAATATGATGCCTTTTACATTCGCATGGGTTAGAAAAAAAATGTCTTTGGTTTTAAACCACCAAGAGGCTCATATGCTGCAGAATGGAGCTCCACTTTGCAGCTTAAAGACTCAGACACTTTAGAGATAGCTGCTGTACAGACCTCTGAAGCATCCCTGCTGCTCTGGAGCCCAGTGAACAGGAGCTCCCTAAAGTGGCAGCAGAGAAGCTAGGAACTAAGGATACTCCCCTGAAGGAGGCCAATCCAGAGTCCAGTGGCTGAGGATAACAGAGGAAGTAAGTGCACTTGCACTGTTCCCCACCCTATAAAAGGTAGATTATAATAGGAGTCCCTATGGGCCTGAGAGGAGACCTCTCTCCTGGACCTAGTAGGAACAGGAAAACACTCAGGATATGCCAGAGGGAGATACCAGTTTACTGTTCCTTTTAGGGCCAAGGGAGCAATCTCTCTGTGTGGGCTGTTGTGGGTGACCTGTAAAAGGGTAATAACTTTTCTGCTCCTCAAACAACCCAATTTGAGAACAGGGAAACATTTAACTTAATTTGCAAACCTCAATGTTTTACATTACCAGTGCAAATTATCCAGGAACTTAAAAAAAAAATTATAAAAAAAATTATATAATATATATATATATATATATATATATATATATATATATATATATATATATATAGTTATGAAGAGAGGATACATAAGAAAAAAATGAAATAAAAAACATGAAAAATAAATAATTGCTACCTCTTGACTAATGAAAAAATTTAGCATGTCACTTTAGGCGTGCTATGGTCGCAGTATAAAGCTATGAAAATAAGAGCAACATTCGTGAAAACAAAATTCCAAACACTACCTTCTTTACCCCACAAGTGTATAAAATAAACCAGTCACATGGATGTTCTGGGTGCCAGCCTAAAAGCGCAGCATAATACCTGTAGAGCATCATAAATAATGACACAAGAAGAAGGATGCCATACCTTGTTAGATTGAAATTCCTTGTATCTTCTGTCAGAAGGACCCAGAGAACGCAGCTGCTCACAAGTCCTTATTCATGTCACATATCAGCAACTAAAATGTGAACTCTGTGCTGCTGGTAAAAAAAAAAAAGAAGGAAAGCACATCATATAAAGAACATCTGATGCAAGAGTCTGCAGGAAGAGCACCACTTCTCACAATGGCATTCTCACTGCAAAGACCATCTAATTCCTCTCAGCTGGTTGTCATGTGGTCTTGCTGACTGATCAAATGATTTTCTTTTGACAAGCTTAGCAACACAGCTCTTTATTCCTCCACAGTGGAGCCTACTCCCTGCCTACACTGGGAACAGCCTCCACTAACAATGTTACAAGTTCAGAAACAAATTGGAGGACTTGCTGGATACAGGGGTTATACATGTACTCATTATCTCCATTTTATCTGAGAGAACTTGCATTTTAGGGCCTATTTATAGACTGCAGAGTCTGGTTTCATCTACTTGTATTGCTCGTGATATGTTTTCCACTTACATCACATATCCCAAATGATGTTAAAAAAACACTGAAAATATGGGAAGTGAGGCCTATCCTTTACAGTAAAAAATAAACAAATATAACAAAAAAAAATGTATGACTGGTTACAAGGTTATTAAACCCCACAGAGTCCCCTCTATGGTGCAGATATTTCTCATTCTTTACATTTTAGGGGCGAGTAGTACACATACAATTACTACCTCTCTTACATCTCTACCCAATCACAGCACAACACATACTCCTCTCTGCTATGACATTGTGCTGGTGAGTGTGAACTGAACAGGCTGGCACTGCGCTGGAGGATGATTTATACAGTACACTACTATCTGATGAAAAAACGGGATATTGATGAACTAGCTTTGCAAGGTGCTATAAGCAGAAAAAAATATACATCAACAAAAGCAAGGAAAAGGTTACACTGAGGACTACTGAAATGAGAGGGAAGCCTTGATTTACCTTGCACAAATAGTGTGGATCTTCTGAACACACACAGATGTGGGAACAAAGCCTCTCCCCCCCCCCCCCCCCCTGCGTTCAGTCCTCCTAGAAACTTTTTAAAACCTAACAATAGACAGTGGACAACAGATTACAGAAAAGAGACACGCCTAGTGGCCAAGATTTTAAACCTGTTTTTTAATGTTCAGATTTATTTTTGGTAAATATATATACACACACATACACACACACACAGGCTGTTTGTTACAAGTGTCACAATTCAGCCAGTGTTTCCCTGAGCGGCAATGTGACAACCAAAACACCAGGAAGTACAGCATGGAGACCAGGCACCACAAAAACAGAGGCTGCGGGGTGGTACAAGCTTTACTTTTAGCACGCAGCATAGGGATATTTTGAAAAAAAATTTTTTGACAGACAACCCTCTTTAAGCTGTCATCAACAGATACACACACACACACACACCAAAATTTACTAAATTCTACAGTACATAAAATCTACACAGAGCTTTGTTACCAAAATAAACACAATGGGGGAGATTTATCAAAACCTATGCAGAGGAAAAGTTGTCCAGTTGCTCATAGCAACATTTAAGATCGCTTCTTTCATTTTGGAAAAGGCCTCCGAAAAATGAAAGGAGTGATCTGATTGGTTGCTATGGGCAACTGGGCAACTTTTCCTCAGCTATGGCTTTAATAAATCTCCACCAATGTTTCGGCAAAACAATAACGCCTTTATCAAGTGCTTGATATCGTTCTGCTGAAATTACAACTAAAGCTCTGTGTAGCTTTCTTTTTTGCAGGGAATTGGTGCTGTGGTCTACTTTACTTGGATATTTCTGGAGCCATGAGGCTGGGGACTGACACTGCATGCAATACAGATTTCAGGTTTTGTGCTGCTTCATTTCTCTCTTTTTTTGCTGGAAAGTCTAAGTTTAAACCATTTATAAGCCAGAAATATGTGCCCAAGTTTGGTGCATGGTATCACAGTTTGATAATGCACCCTTTCCACCGAAACCACCCCTACATTTTGTAGAAGGTATACCCCTTTTGTGGTCAACACACCAATGCAATTGGTCTTCTACCAGTACTAGTATATTTAATGATGAATGGAGGGACTTAAAAATTCACTTTTTATTCTTTGTTTAAAATTTAAACCAATTTATTATTATTATTTATTAATTAACCACTCTGGCCGCCACCATATATTCCAAAGCAGTGCACCTTAACAAAAAACAGTAGACAACAGGATCCTTATACAATGGGTGTTTAGATACTCACACCCATAGTATGATTCCTTTTCCAAGTCACCGGATTACTTCTATGCACTATGTGCGTACAGCATTGCACATAGTCCCATATAGTTAACCCCTTCACGACCCAGCCCATTTTCACCTTCAGGACCTGGGTATTTTTTGAAATTCTGACCACTGTCACTTTAACCCCTTAAGGACTGAGCCCTTTTTCACCTTAAGGACTCGGCCATTTTTTTGCAAATCTGACCACTGTCACTTTAAACATTAATAACTCTGGAATGCTTTTAGTTATCATTCTGATTCCGAGATTGTTTTTTCGTGACATATTCTACTTTAACGTAGTGGTAAAATTTTTTGGTAACTTGCATCCTTTCTTGGTGAAAAATCCCAAAATTTGATGAAAAATTTGAAAATTTAGCATTTTTCTAACTTTGAAGCTCTCTGCTTGTAAGGAAAATGGATATTCCAAAATTTTTTTTTTTATTCACATATACAATATGTCTACTTTATATTTGCATCATAAAATTGATGAGTTTCTACTTTTGGAAGACACCAGAGGGCTTCAAAGTTCCGCAGCAATTTTCCAATTTTTCACAAAATTTTGAAACTCGCTTTTTTTCAGGGACCAGTTCAGGTTTGAAGTGGATTTGAAGGGTCTTCATATTAGAAATACCCCATAAATGACCCCATTATAAAAACTGCACCCCAAAAGTATTCAAAATGACATTCAGTAAGCGTTTTAACCCTTTACGGGTTTCACAGGAATAGCAGCTAAGTGAAGGAGAAAATTCACAATCTTCATTTTTTACACTCGCATGTTCTTGTAGACCCAATTTTTGAATTTTTGCAAGGGGTAAAAAGGAGAAAATTTTTACTTGTATTTGAAACCCAATTTCTCTCGAGTAAGCACATACCTCATATGTCTATGTAAATTGTTCAGCGGGCGCAGTAGAGGGCTCAGAAGGGAAGGAGTGACAAATGTTTTTTGGGGGGCATGTCACCTTTAGGAAGCCCCTATGGTGCCAGGACAGCAAAAAAACCCACATGGCATACCATTTTGGAAACTAGACCCCTCGGGGAACGTAACAAGGGGTAATGTGAACCTTAATACCCCACAGGTGATTCACGACTTTTGCATATGTAAAAAAAAAAAATATTTTTTTTACCTAAAATGCTTGGTTTCCCAAAAATTTACATTTATACAAAGGGTTAAAGCAGAAAATACCCCCAAAATTTGAAGCCCAATTTCTCCCGATTCAGAAAACACCCCATATGGGGGTGAAAAGTGCTCTGTTGGCGCACTACAGGTCTCAGAAGAGAAGGAGTCACATTTGGCTTTTTGAAAAGCAAATTTTGCTCTGGGGGCATGCCGCATTTAGGAAGCCCCTATGGTGCCAGGACTGCAAAAAAAAAAAAACACATGGCATACCATTTTGGAAACTAGAGCCCTCGGGGAATGTAACAAGGGGTTAAGTGAACCTTAATACCCCACAGGCGTTTCACGACTATTGCATATGTAAAAAAAAGAATTTATTTTTTTTACCTAAAATGCTTCTTTTCCCAAAAACTTTACATTTTTAAAAAAGGGTAAAAGCAGAAAATACCCCCCAAAATTTGAAGCCCAATTTCTCCCGAGTACGGCGATACCCCATATGTGACCCTTAACTGTTGCCTTGAAATACGACAGGGCTCCAAAGTGAGAGCGCCATGCGCATTTGAGGCCTAAATTAGGGATTGCATAGGGGTGGACATTGGGAATCACTGGCGTAGAATACCCCTAACAGGGTGCCTCCAGCTGTTGCAAAACTCCCAGCATGCCTGGACAGTCAACGGCTGTCCGACAATACTGGGAGTTGTTTTGCAACAGCTGGAGGCTCCGTTTTGGAAACCGTGGCGTACCAGACGTTTTTCATTTTTATTGGGGAGGGGAGGGGGGCTGTGTAGGGGTATGTGTATATGTAGTGTTTTTTACTTTTTATTTTATTTTTTGTGGTAGTGTAGTGTTTTTAGGGTACAGTCGCACGGGCGGGGGTTCACAGTAGTTTCTCGCTGGCAGTTTGAGCTGTTGCAGAAAATTTGCTGCAGCTCAAACTTGCAGCCCGATACTTACTGTAATCCTCCGCCCATGTGAGTGTACCCTGTACGTTCACATTGTGGGGGGGGGGGGGTGGGGGGGGGGGGGGGGGGGCATCCAGCTGTTGCAAAACTACAACTCCCAGCATGCGCTGACAGACTGTACATGCTGAGAGTTTTAGTTTTGCAACAGTTGTAGGCACACTGGTTATGTATCACAGAGTTTGTGACCTTACTCAGTGTTTCAAAACCAGTGTGCCTCCAGCTGTTGCAAAACTACAACTCCCAGCATGTACGGTGTATGGTGTAAGGTGACTGCTGGGAGTTGTAGTTTGCAACAGCTGGAGGCACACCGGTCGTGAAACACTGAGTTAGGTAAAAAAAAAAATGAGTTTCACAACCAGTGTGCCTTCAGCTGTTGCAAAACTACAACTCTCAGCAGTCACCTACAGCCAACGGGCATGCTGGGAGTTGTAGTTATGCAACCAGCAGATGCACCACTACAACTCCCAGCATGCACTTTAGCTGTTTGTGCAAGCTGGGAGTTGTAGTTATACAACAGCTGAAGGTACACTTTTCCATAGAAAAAATGTGCCTCCAGCTGTTGCAAAACCATAAGTCCCAGCATGCCCATAAGGGAATGCTGGGAGTTGTGGTGGTCTGCCTCCTGCTGTTGCATAACTACAGCTCCCAGCATGCCCTTTTTGCATGCTGGGAGCTGTTGCTAAGCAACAGCAGGAGGCTGTAACTCACCTCCTGCTGTTGCTCCATCGCAGGCTGTCCCTCGCCGCCGCCGTCGCTCCTGGGGCCCCGATCCCAACATTGACGCCGGGGATCGGGGTCCCCAGCACCGGGGGTCGTCTTCCCGCACCCGCTCACGCCCTCCGGAAGAGGGGCGGAGCGGGTGCGGGAGTGACACCCGCAGCAGGCGCCCTGATTGGTCGGCCGGTAATCCGGCCGACGAATCAGGGCGATCGTGAGGTGGCATTATTGCCACCTCACCCCTGCAGGCTCTGGCTGTTCGGGGCCATCAGAGACGGCCCCGAACAGCCAGTAATTCCGGGTCACCGGGTCACTGGAGACCCGATTGACTCAGAATCGCCGCAGATCGCTGGACTGAATTGTCCAGCGATCTTCGGTGATCGCCGACATGGGGGGGCATAATGACCCCCCTGGGCGATATGCCGGGATGCCTGCTGAACGATTTCAGCAGGCATCCGGCTCCGGTCCCCAACCGGCTAGCGGTGGGGACCGGAATTCCCACGGGCGTATGGATACGCCCTGCGTCCTTAAGAGGTTAAACATTAATAACTCTGGAATGCTTTTACTTATCATTCTGATTCCGAGATAGTTTTTTCGTGACATATTCTACTTTATGTTATTGGTAAAATTTCACTGATATTTGCATCCTTTCTTGGTAAAAAATCTAAAAATTTCATGAAAATTTTGCATTTTTCTAACTTTGAAAGTCTCTGCTTGAAAGGAAAATGGATATTCCAAATAAATTACATATTGATTCACATATACAATATGTCTACTTTGTGTTTGCATAAAAAATTGACAAGTTTTTACTTTTGGAAGACACCAGAGGGCTTCAAAGTTCCGCAGCAATTTTCCAATTTTTCTCAAGATTTTCAAAATCGTAATTTTTCAGGGCCCAGTTCAGGTTGGAAGTGAATTTTAAGGGTCTTCATATTAGAAATACCCCATAAATGACCCCACTATAAAAACTGCACCCCCCAAAGTATTCAAAATGACATTCAGTAAGTGTTTTAACCCTTTAGGTGTTTCACAGGAATAGCAGCAAAGTGAGGGAGAAAATTCTAAATCTTCATTTTTTACACTCGCATTTTCTTGTAGACCCAATTTTTGAATTTTTACAAGGGGTAAAAGGAGAGAAATCACCCTAAAATTTATAACCCACTTTCTCTCGAGTAAGGAAATACCTCATATGCGTATGTAAAGTGTTCGGCGGGCGCAGTAGAGGGCTCAGAAGGGAAGGAGCGACAATGGGATTTTGGAGAGTGAGTTTTTCTGAAAGGGTTTTTGGGGGGCATGTCCCATTTAGGAAGCCCCTATGGTGCCAGAACAGTGGACCCCCCCACATGTGACCCCATTTTGGAAACTATACCCCTCATGGAATTTAATAAGGGGTGCAGTGAGCATTTACACCCCACTGGCGTTTGACAGATATTTGAAACAGTGGACTGTGCAAATGAAAAATTTTATTTTTCATTTTCACAGACCACTGTTCCAAAAATCTGTCATACACCAGTGGGGTGTAAATGCTCACTGCACCCCTTATTACATTCCGTGAGGGGTGTAGTTTCCAAAATGGGGTCACATATGGATATTTATTGTTTTGCGTTTGTCAGAACCGCTGTAACAATCAGCCACCCCTGTGCAAATCGCCTCAAATGTACATGGTGCACTCTCCCTTCTGGGCCTTGTTGTGCGCCCCCAGAGCACTTTGCGCCCACATATGGGGTATCTCCGTACTCGGGAGAAATTGCATTACAAATTTAGAGGGTCTTTTTTCCATTTTACCTCTTGTGAAAATGAAAAGTATAGGGAAACACCAGCATGTCAGGGTAAAAAATTTATTTTTTTACACTAACATGCTGTAGACCCCAACTTCACCTTTTCATAAGGGGTTAAAGAAGAAAAAGCCCCCCAAAATTTGTAAGGCAATTTCTCCCGAGTACGGCGATACCCCATGTGTGTCCAAAAACTGTTGCCCTGAAATACGACAGGGCTCCAAAGTGAGAGAGCGCCATGCGCATTTGAGGCCTGAATTAGGGATTTGCATAGGGGTGGACATAGGGGTATTCTATGCCAATGATTCCCAAACAGGGTGCCTCCAGCTGCTGCAAAACTCCCAGCATGCCTGGACAGTCAATGGCTGTCCGGCAATACTGGGAGTTATTATTTTGCAACAGCTGGAGGCTCCGTTTTGGAAACAGTAGCGTATCAGACGATTTTCATTTTTTTGGGGAGGGGGGGCTGTGTAGGGATATGTGTATATGTAGTGTTTTTTACTTTTTATTTTAGGTTAGTGTAGTGTAGTGTTTTTAGGGTACAGTCACATGGGCAGAGGTTCACAGCAAGTTTGCCGCTGGAAGTTTGAGCTGCAGCGCAAAATTTGCGCCATCTCAAACTTGCAGCACTCACTGTAAACCTCCGCCCATGTGAGTGTACCCTGTATATTCACATTGGGGGGAGGGGGCAAACATCCAGCTGTTACAAACTCCGAGCATGCCCTTTGGCTGTTCGTGCATGCTGGGAGTTGTAGTTTTGCAACAGCTGGAGGAACACTGGTTTGGAAACACTAAGTTAAGTAATAAACTTTCAAGTGTTTTGCAACCAAACTTAGTGTTTCCAAACCAGTGTGCCTTCAGCTGTTGCAAAACTACAACTCCCAGCATGCATGGTCTGTCAGTGAATGCTGGGAGTTATAGTTTTGCAACGATTGCAACAGCTGGAGGCACTGAGGTAGGAAACGGACAATGTTTCCCAACTAGTGTGCCTCCAGTTGTTGCAAAACTACAACTCCCAGCATGCCCAGACTGCCCAGGCATGCTGGAAGATGTAGTTCGGCAATATCTGAAGGATCAGATGTTGCCGAACTACAACTTCCAGCATGCTTGGGCAGTCTGGGCATGCTGGGAGTTGTAGTTTTACAACATCTGGAGGTCCACAGTTTGGAGACCACTGTATAATGGTCTCCAATCTGTGCTCTTCCAGATGTTAGAGAACTACAACTCCCAGCATACCTGGACAGACTGAGCATGCTGGGAGTTGTAGTTTAGCAACATCTGGAAGAGCACAGATTGGAGACCATTATACAGTGGTCTCCAAACTGTGGACCTCCAGATGTTGCAAAACTACAACTCCCAGCTTCCCCAGAAAGCCAAAGGCTGTCTGGGCATGCTGGGAGTTGCAGTTTTGAAACTCCCAGAGGCAGCAGTGAGATCGCTTTACGGCGATCTCACTGCTGCCAATGAAGATGCCGCACTGCTGCCGAAAACTCACCTCCGAGACGCAGCGCCGCCGGGACCGCCTGGAGGACGCCGCCCGCGCCGGGACCGCTCGGGACACCGCATGGACGGGTAAGTGACACCGGGGGACGGGTCAGGGACACTTAGCAGAGCGGTGTGTGTCCCGATCCCCGTGATCGGGACTCACACACCGCGCTGCTAAGTATTCTGATAGCGAAACGCTGCTATCAGCTAGTCAGATTTGACCAGCTGATAGCAGCGATCGCTGGGGGGGGGGGGGGGATGAAATCCCCCGTGGTCGCATGGTAAGATGGCTGGCTATCAGTGATAGCCACCATCTTTCCGGGCGCTGCGGGATGCCGCGAGTAGCGGCAAAAATGTTCATGACGTACCTGAACAACTCGCTACAGAAAGTTAAACAGATTTGTAAATTACAATTTGAATTCGAGTAGAATACAGACATAGCGCACATCTACAATCTTGTATAATGATCTGATTGCTTCTCAGCACAATATCAAAAACTAACAGGTTGTTCGTATACATTTTTGATCAAAAAGTACAAGCCCACTCGCCACGTCAAGGCCACCTATTCAGAGTGGGTCCCTAACATCCCTAGCATAAAATGGCGTAGCACCAGGCGGCGACCACCACTGCCGCGACACAGGTGCCCACGGGGGGGGGGGGGGGAGCGACCCACTGGCAGAGCGGCCCCAATGCCTCTCAAACCAGTCTATAGGCCGCACCCGCCCGCAGACACAGCGCCACGGCAGCAACAGACGCCGCCCCGCACCAAACCAGTGTGAACAAGGTTTAATGGCTCATTTACCTTGCTCTCCCAGTCAGTCTGAATAGGTGGCCTTGACGTGGCGAGTGGGCTTGTACTTTTTGATCAAAAATGTATACTAACAACCTGTTAGTTTTTGATATTGTGCTGAGAAGCAATCAGATCATTATACAAGATTGTAGATGTGCGCTATGTTTGTATCCTACTCGAATTCATATTGTGATTTCTATCCTCTTTTTTTTTTAACATGTGCTGCACTCTTCCCCACCCCCTCAGCCCAAACCTATATAGGTGGTAATTAGCCACACTAGGGCCATTTCACTCCTAGCAGCCTCCCAGTCTGACTGGGAGAGCAAGGTAAGTGAGCCTTTACACCTTGTTCACACTGGTGTGGTGCGGGGCGGCGTTCGTTGCTGCCGTGGCGCTGTGTCTGCGGGCGGGTGCGGCCCATAGACTGGTTTGAGAGGCATTGGGGCCGCTCTGCCAGTGGGTCGCTCCCCCCCGTGGGCATCTGTGTCGCGGCGGTGGTGGTCGCCGCCCGGTGCTACGCCATTTTATGCTAGGGACGTTAGGGACCCACTCTGAATAGGTGGCCTTGACGTGGCGAGTGGGCTTGTACTTTTTGATCAAAAATGTATACTAACAACCTGTTAGTTTTTGATATTGTGCTGAGAAGCAATCAGATCATTATACAAGATTGTAGATGTGCGCTATGTCTGTATTCTACTCGAATTCAGATTTGTAAATTACTTCTATTAAAAAATCTTAATCCTTTCAGTACTTATGACCTTCTGAAGTTAAGGTTGTTCTTTTCTGTCCAAGTGCTCTCTGATGACACCTGTCTCGGGAAACACCCAGTTTAGAAGAGGTTTGCTATGAAGATTTGCTTCTAAACTGGGCGTTTCCCGAGACACGTGTCATTAGAGAGGACTTAGACAGAAAAGAACAACCTTAACTTCAGAAGGTCATAAGTACTGAAAGGATTAAGACTTTTTAATAGAAGTAATTTACAAATCTGTTTAACTTTCTGGAGCCAGTTGATATATAAAAAAAAGTTTTTTCCTGGAATACCCCTTTATCAATAGTCTATTATTGCACAGTCCCGTGTGAATTCTGCAGTATAGGTGCCGTTGATATTGCACACAATCCCTTAGCAGCATATATTTTCACAACGTCCTGTGTTATTGCAGCTTATGTATAGGTATACCCCATTGAGTCGTAGTCAGATTTTTTTACTTTAAAAATCTTTCTAATACACCATACACCAGTTTTTATCTACCCTCCATTGTCTAATCAATGTATCGACCACCAGTGATCTTCCAGATGTTGGGAAATGACAAGTAGTAATAAAGCAGTCAGCCTGAAGAGCTATACAAGCTAAATACTGCTGCTACCAGATGGGTACAAGTCAGCTAGATGTTCACAGTGTTCCAGGTCAATGTGAACCCATGCAGTACAGTCTTACAAGACAAGGTGTTCGGTGTATAAAATCCCTCATTTTATTTATTTTTAGTGGTTATTGTTCTATTCACTGTTTTATTTTTTCACAATGAAGGAGGAAGGGATTAGGAAATTACTAAACAAAGCAGACAAGGCGTGGGAAAAGACGACCAATGCCAAATCGATGAATCAGGCCAATTCAAAAGAAACATTTGGAGATGGCATTGAAGAGACAGTATAGATTGAAGAAAAAGATTTTAAGGATAGTTCCTTATATTAAGAGATTTCAAATGATCACTTTCTAAAGTGGAGGCCCAGCTTATAAGAAAGTTAACAATGCAAGGTTCCATCATCCTGCAGATCCATTCCCAGCCATTATTATAACTGGCACAGAGATGTGGAGGGCACTCATGTCTTGATATACTCTGCACTTCATTGTGAGAACTGCTAATAAATAGGAATTCATACAAAGCTGGCAAATTGTTATTGTTTGTTAATAGCAAACCTGTCATCATTTGCAGGGGTGTGGAAATAAAAAATAAAAAAAATGTCCAAGGGACTAAAGCGGAACACAATCTACTTGGCCCTCAGGAAAATCCACTTGTCCTGGTAGATAAAATAATTTCAACCAAAATAGTCTGATTCACCCCACTAGACCACCAGGGATGGATATAAGATCCCTTTAGACACTGCTGTCAACTTAGACCGCGGTGATCTAATGGTTTAATAGCGGCCACGGCGATCGCAGCATGCCAGGATATTAGCGGCGGGAGAGCTGTAGCTAGCTCCTTTTACACCCGAGGCAAGCCCCCCCCCCCATCTGACCCCTATAACTCCAATTTATCCATATACAGGGATGTATGAGGGTAATCTTATGTGCCGTGATCTGTAGTTTTTATCGGAACCATTTATTATCTGAACTTTCATTAGGAAAGGGGCTTATTCACATATATACGCACTTCTTAAAATATTTTAATCACTATTTTTCAGTCTTCATAGGGACTTATAAATTAAGTCTTTTGATTGGAAACCACTGAACGCCGCTGTGTTACTGGGGGGGGGGGGGGGTTCTACTTCTCCAGTTTATATGGTGCATTTTACTCTAATTTAGGTGTCAGAAAATGAGAAAATGCTGGAAGTTGCATTTAGTTACTAGATAACTACAACACCCAGCATGCCCTGATACAGCCTGATACAGTTAAGGTTATTGTGTAATATGCTGGGAGTTATAGTTTTGGTTTGTGTCAGCTGCAGAGCCATAGGCTGTGTCAAGGAATCCAGGGAATTACAGTTAATAACTACAACACCCAGCATGCCCTGATGCAGCCTATGGTTTTGCAGCTGACCCAAACCAAAACTACAACTCCCAGCATGTTGTACTTTATAGTTCTACAGTTTAGGTTATGGTGTAACATGCTGAAAGTTGTAGTTTTGGTTTGGGTGTGTTTGCGTGCAACCGTGGGGCTCTTTGTCGGCGGGCGAGTATGAAGGGGATGGGATTCTGGGGGTGCAATTTAGTGCAGGTGGCCAGAAGCCACTAAAAATAAATAGAATTAGCACAAGTGGCAGCAGCACTTGTCAGTCCGCCCCTGTACAAAACATACATGCATATACATCATACATACACATATACATACACCGGTCACTGCCACCTATATTATACATTACATACACACATCATACATACACACACCATACATATGCACACATCATACATATACCCGCCACTGATATACCCCCTAATCATACATTACATACATATACAACCACCCTTCCCGCCGCCTGCATGCTCGGCCTCCTCACCTGAGCTTCACACCCCCCGCTCTACATTACACAAGAAGCAGGGGGAGATTGAGGACGAACACAGCTCGGTACACAGCTCCTCCCCTCCGCCGCACACAGCTCCATCCCCCTCCCCTCCCCCTCCTCTGTCTCCACAGGACCTAATCTACCACGGAGAGGCTGCATGTTTGCACGGGGAAAACACAGAGCATGGGGGGGGAGGGGAGAGGATGCACTGCACAGGGCTGGGGAGGATTTCTGTGTGAAGGAGGACAGACTGAAAAATAAGGGGTAAGTCGGTCTGTCCCTGCTAGCCCGATACAGGGCTAAATCTATGAACAATTCACCTGCCCGGCGCCAAAAACTACTTGTCTCGGGCATCGGGCGATAGGATTTCCACATCCCTGATTTTCATGCTGCCCAAGCCATGCATCACTAGGGCGGTCCCCAGTGATTTCTCCACACCCCACAAGCCTCGATTGATAGGTCTCTCCCTGTTCCCAAACAGGCAGAGATCTATCAATCATGGCTGGTGGAGTGTGGAGAAGACACCAGTGGGACCACCCCCATGACTTGTGAATTGGGCAGCATAAAATGGTTGACAGGTTCGCTTTAATTATTTTTAATTGTCAAGCTGGTGCTAATGTCAGATTAATACAGTGTTTGCTATCAAGATTCTTTCAGACTACTGATGCAAATTCCCATTTTATGGAACTGCTGCTAACACTCTGAAAACATGCATAAAGAACATTTCAGGCATGGCAAACACAAGCATTCCATTTCCCTGCTTACTCAGATATATAACTTTGATAATATTTTGATAGCACAATTATCACTAAACCCAGATTCCTAGGTTAAAGATGTACTCTGCCGCTAGACATCCCATTACGCCCCCTCCTTGGGGTAGGGTCCCAAGGATGGGGGATAAGATATCTAGGGACGGAGTACCCCTTTAAACTATAGTGTTTATTTGATCTAAGTCCACAACAGCAAACCACTTATGCATCAGTAAACCCTGTATTAATAAAAATATCAAGGCAAAGTACACCGTATAAAAAATATATATATTATAAACCATGAGGTAAAAGACTAAGCCAAAATATGCTAAACCTAACTTTGCCTGACTAGGAACTATTGTCTAGGTATGGGCATCCCACAAGAAGATCAAACGTCATGAATCTTACAGGTCAAAATAGTGCATCATGAGTGATATGGACAGATCAATGGTAAAGTAATCTCAAATAATGATTAGAATATAAAAAAAAGTTTCAGTTTTCTGTAATGTAGAGTCCTTCTTAAACTATAGCATTACAGTATATGGATCCCACAAATTCAGTTATCCAGTCATATAGAGTCAATTCATCTTCCATTCTTCATTACAACGAATTTCTCCCATCACATCAGCATGGGCTCCTCAGGGAATATGGAAGTTACACGTTCCAATGAATAGACTGATAAAATTAGGATTTTAAAGATGCAGTGCGAGCACTGAATGAGATTTTAAGAAATCACTTTCACACATAGTGGGAAAAATCAATGCATTTCAAATCGCATAGTAAATCTACAGCATGCCACTTTATGCTGCAGATCCCCTGCAGATTTATTGTAGATTTTCCCCATTAAATTTAATGAGAAAGTTAAAATCTACGGTTTTGCAGACTTTGCTGCAGAAATTCTGCAGATGGATACAACTTTGTAGGAAAGACGCAAGAACAAGGATATAAAGGGGGGGGGGATTTATCGTTGTAACTGAAGCATTTTTGTATACTTTTTTTTGTGTGTACTGGTAATGTGTAGGTGCACCAAATTTTATAAATGGTTACAAGCCTTACATTTTATGCAGGTACACATTTGCTGAAATTTTACTTTACACAAACACACACACCAAAAAACTAAGCTAAGCTTAGGCTGGTGTATTTTGGCGACTTTATAGTTTTTTTTTTTGGAAAAATGTGCAACATTTATCTATAATTATATATGTGTTTGTGTGTGTGTGTGTGTGTGTGTGTGTGTGTGTGTGTGTGTGTGTGTGTGTGTGTGTAAAAATTATATATATATATATATATATATATATATATATATATATATATATTATATATATATATATATATATATATATATATATATATATATATATATATATATATATATATATATACACACACACACACACATACATACATACACACACACACACACAGTGCCTTGCAAAAGTATTCACCCCCTTGACTTTTTTAGAATTTTGCCTTAAGTTCAATGTTTTGTTAATCTGAATTTTAGGTGATGGATCAGAACACAATAGTCTAAGTTGGTGAAGGGAAATTAGAAAAATATATAAATAAAACTATTGTTTAGAAATGGAAAACAGAAAATTGGCATGTAAGAATATACTCACCCCCTTTGTTAGGAAGCCCATAAAAAGCTCTGGAGCAACCAATTACCTTCAGCAGTCTCAATTAGTGAAATGATGTCCATCTGTGTGCAATCTATGTGTCACATGATCTGTCATTACATACACACCTTTTTAAAAGGCCCCAGAGGCTGCAACACCTAAGCAAGAGGCATCATTAACCAAACCAAGAAGACCAAGGAACGCTCCAAACAAGTAAAGGACAATGTTGTTTAGAAGTACAAGTCAGGCTTAGGTTATAAAAAAAAATCCAAATCTTTAACCCCTTAAGGACCAGGCCATTTTACACCTTAAGGACCAGAGCGTTTTTTGCAAATCTGACCACTGTCACTTTAAACATTAATAACTCTGGAATGCTTTTAGTTATCATTCTGATTCTGAGACTTTTTTCGTGACATATTCTACTTTAACTTAGTGGTAAAATTTTATGGTAACTTGCATCCTTTCTTGGTGAAAAATCCCCAAATTTGATGAAAAAAAATGAAAATTTTGCATTTTTCTAACTTTGAAGCTCTCTGCTTGTAAGGAAAATGGATATTCAAAATATTTTTTTGGGGTTCACATATACAATATGTCTACTTTATGTTTGCATCATAACATTATGAGTTTTTACTTTTGGAAGACACCAGAGGACTTCAAAGTTCAGCAGCAATTTTGACATTTTTCACAATTTTCAAACTCACTATTTTTCAGGGACCAGTTCAGGTTTGAAGTGGATTTGAAGGGTCTTTATATTAGAAATACCCCATAAATGACCCCATTATAAAAACTACACCCCCCAAAGTATTCAAAATGACATTCAGTAAGTGTTTTAACCCTTTAGGTGTTTCACAGGAATAGCAGCAAAGTGAAGGAGAAAATTCAAAGTCTTCATTTTTTACACTCGCATGTTCTTGTAGACCCAATTTTTGAATTTTTGCAAGGGGTAAAAAGGAGAAAATGTTTACTTGTATTTGAAACCCAATTTCTCTCGAGTAAGCACATACCTCATATGTCTATGTTAATTGTTCAGCGGGCGCAGTAGAGGGCTCAGAAGGGAAGGAGCGACAAATGGTTTTTGGGGGGCATGTCACCTTTAGGAAGCCCCTATGGTGCCAGGACAGCAAAAAAAAAAAAAAAAAAAAAAATAAAAAACACATGGCATACCATTTTGGAAACTAGACCCCTCAGGGAACGTAACAAGCGGTAAAGTGAACCTTAATACCCTACAGGTGTTTCACGACTTTTGCATATGTAAAAAAAAATTTTTTTTACCTAAAATGCTTGTTTTCCCAAAATGTTTACATTTTTTAAAAGGGTAATAGCAGAAATTACCCCCCAAAATTTTAAGCCCAATGTCTCCCGATTCAGAAAACACCCCATATGGGGGTGAAAAGTGCTCTGCTGGCGCACTACAGGTCTCAGAAGAGGAGGAGTCACATTTGGCTTTTTGAAAGCAAATTTTGCTCTGGGGCATGCCGCATTTAGGAAGCCCCTATGGTGCCAGAACAGCAAAAAAAAAAAAAAAAAAAAAAAAAAAAAACACATGGCATACCATTTTGGAAACTAGACCCCTCGGGGAACTTAACAAGGGGTAATGTGAACCTTAATACCCTACAGGTGTTTCACGACTTTTGCATATGTAAAAATATATATTCTTTTTACCTAAAATGCTTGGTTTCACAAAATGTTTACATTTTTAAAAAGGGTAAAAGCAGAAAATACCCCCCAAAATTTTTAACACAATTTCTCCCGAGTACGGCGATACCCCATATGTGACCCTAAACTGTTGCCTTGAAATACGACAGGGCTCCAAAGTGAGAGCGCCATGCGCATTTGAGGCCTAAATTAGGGACTTGCATAGGGGTGGACATAGGGGTATTCTACGCCTGTGATTCCCAAACAGGGTGCCTCGAGCTGTTGTAAAACTCCCAGCATGCCTAGACAGTCAACGGCTATCTGGCAATACTGGGAGTAGTTGTTTTGCAACAGCTGGAGGCTCCGTTTTGGAAACAATGGCGTACCAGACGTTTTTCATTTTTATTGGGGAGGGGAGGGGGGTTGTATAGGGGTATGTGTATATGTAGTGTTTTCTACTTTTTATTTTATTTTGTGGTAGTGTAGTGTTTTAGGGTACAGTCGCACGGGCAGGGGTTCACAGTAGTTTCTCGCTGGCAGTTTGAGCTGCGGCAGAAAATTTGCCGCGGCTCAAACTTGCAGCCGGATACTTACTGTAATCCTCCGCCCACGTGAGTGTACCCTGTACATTATGAGAAACCAGTGATCAATGTAAAAGATCAGTGTGTGCAGTGTTATAGGTCCCTATGGGAGCTATAACACTCCAAAAAAAAGTGAAAAAAAAAAAAAGTGAATAAAGATCATTTAACCCCTCCCCTATTAAAAGTTTGGATCACCCCCTTTTCCCATAAAAAAAAAAAGTGTAAATAAAAATATACATATGTGGTATCGCCGCGTGCGGAAATGTCCATATTATAAAAATATATTGTTAATTAAACCGCAAGGTCAATGGCGTACGCGCCAAAAAAATTCCAAAGTCCAAAATAGAGCATTTTTGGTCACTTTTTATATCATGAAAAAATGAATAAAAAGCGATCAATAAGTCCTATGAATGCAAAAATGGTACCATTAATAACTTCAGATCACTGCGCAAAAAATGAGCCCTCATACCGCCCCATACGTGGAAAAATAAAAGTTATAGGGGTCAGAAGATGACAATCTTAAACGTATAAATTTTCCTGCATGTAGTTTTGATTTTTTCCAGAAGTACGACAAAATCAAACCTATATAAGTAGGGTATCATTTTAATCGTATGAACCTACAGAATAAAGATAAGGTGTCATTTTTAAAGAAAAATGTACTGTGTAGAAACGGAAGCCCCCAAAATTTACAAAACGGCGTTTTTTTCTTCAATTTGGTCTCACATTGATTTTTTTTTTCCGTTTCATTGTAGATTTTTGGGTAAAATGACTGTCATTACAAAGTAGAATTGGTGGCGCAAAAAATAAGCCATTATATGGATTTTTAGGTGAAAATTTTGAGAGTTATGATTTTTTTAAGGTAAGGAGGAAAAAACGAAAATGCAAAAACGGAAAAACCCCGGGTCCTTAAGGGGTTAATCAGAGAGGAAGCACAGAGACCAATGGTAACCCTGGAGGAGCTGCAGAGTTCCACAGACTGGAGTATCTGTACATAGGACGACAATAAGCTGTACTCATAGAGTTGGGCTTTATGGCAGAGTGGCCATTACTTTCAGCTAAAAACAAAAATGCACATTTAGAGTTTGTGAAAAGGCATGTGAGAGACACCCTAAATGTATGGAGGAAGGTGCTCTGGTCTGATGAGACTAAAATTGAACTTTTCGGGCAACAAAGAAAATGCTATGTTTGACGCAAACCCAACACATCACATCACCCAAACAACACCATACCCACATGGTGGTAACATAGTAACATAGTTCATAAGGTTGAAAAAAGACCAGAGTCCATCAATTTCAACCTATAACCCTAATAAGTCCCTACTGAGTTGATCCAGAGGAAGGTAAAAAAAAAACTCATACTAGAGGTAAAAATTCCTTCCCGACTCAAAATATGGCAGTCAGAATAAATCCCTAGATCAACATTATGTCCCTATAACTCTAATATACATAACCAGCGATGTTATTACTCTCCACAAATGCATCCAGACCCGTTTTAAATTCTTTTACAGAGTTCACCATGACCATCTCCTCCGGGAGAGAATTCCACAGTCTCACTGCTCTTACAGTAAAGAACCCCTGTCTGTGCTGGTGAAGAAACCTTGTTTCCTCTAAACAGAGAGGATGCCCCCTTGTTATAGATACAGTCCTGGGTATGAATAGATCATGGGAAAGATCTCTGTACTGTCCCCTGATATATTTATAATGTACATAGTTATTAGGTCTAAACTAAATAACCCTAATTCTGATAATCTTTCTGGGTACTGTAGTCCTCCCATTCCCCGTATTACTCTGGTTACCAGTCTTTGAACCCTCTCCAGCTCCACTATATCTTTCTTGTACACTGGTGCCCAGTACTGTACACAGTATTCCATGTGTGGTCTGACTAGTGATTTGTACAGCAGTAGAATTATTTCCCTGTCGTGGGCATCTATGCCCCTATTGATGCACCCCATGATTTTATTTGCCTTGGCAGCAGCTGCCCGACACTGGGCACTACAGCTAAATTTACTGTTAACTAAGACTCCCAAGTCCTTTTCCATGTTAGTCGTCCCCAGTGTGCTCCCATTTAATACATAATCCCAGCCAGGATTTTTCCTCCCCATGTGCATTACCTTACATTTATCAGTGTTAAACCTCATCTGCCACTTCCCAGCCCAAACCTCAAACCTATCCAGATCCATTTGTAAGAGTACACTGTCCTCTATTGTGTTTACCACTTTACAGAGTTTAGCATCATCTGCAAAGATTGCTACTTTACTATTCAACCCCTCTACAAGGTCATTAATGAATATATTAAATAGGACAGGACCTAAGACTGAGCCCTGTGGAACCCCACTAGTAACAGTCGCCCAATCAGAATAAGTACCATTAATAACCACCCTCTGTTTCCTATCACTGAGCCAGTTACTTACCCACTGGTGGCAATATCATGCTGTGGGGATGTTTTTCAGCAGCCGGGACTGGGAAACTGGTTAGAGTTGAGGGAAAGATGAGCATGATTTGAGGCTAGGACTGAGGTTCACCTTCCAGCAGGACAATGACCCCAAACACACTGCTAAAGCAACACTTGAGTGGTTTAAGGAGAAACATGTAAATGTGTTGCAATGGTCTAGTCAAAGCCCAGATCTCAATCCAAATCGAAAATCTGGTCATACTTAAAGGGTTGTTGTTCACAAGCGCAAACCATCCAACTTGAAAGAGCTGGAGCAGTTTTGCAAGGAGGAATCGGCAAAAATCCCAGTGGAAATGTGGCAGCTCATAGAAACTTATCCAAAGCGACTTGAAGCGGTGATTGCCGCAAAAGGTGGCTCTACAAAGTATTGACTTTAGGTGGGTGAATAGTTATGCACATTTACTTTTTCTGTTATTCTGTCTTGCGTCACAATTTAAAAAAAAAAATAAAAAAAAAAAAGTTGTGGGTATGTTGTGTAAATTAACCCCTTAACGACAATGAACGTAAATGTATGTCATGGTGACGTGGTACTTAACGCACCATGACGTACATTTACGCGCCGTCACGCCCGGCAGGTCCCGGCTGCTATCAGCAGCCAGGGACCCGCCAGTAATGGCGGACATCCACGATCGCGTGGATGTCCGCCATTAACCCCGCCGATGCCGTGATCATACAGATCACGGCATCTGCGGCATTGCGGTACTTTGAATGGATGGTCGGATCGCCTGCGGCGCTGCCGCGGAGATCCGATCATCCAGCATGGCGGACGGAGGTCCCCTCTCCTTGCTCCGGCCGTCTCCTGGGGTCTTCTGCTCTGGTCTGAGATCGAGCAGACCAGAGCAGAAGATCACCGATAATACTGAGCAGTGCTGTGTCCTATGCATAGCACTGAGCAGTATTGGCAATCAACTGATTGCAATGAATAGTCCCCTATGGGGACATAAATGTAAAATAAAGTAAAAAAATGTGAAAAATCCCCTCCCCCAATAAAAAAGTAAAACGTCCGTTTTTCCCATTTTACCCCAAAAAAAGCGTAAAAAAAAATACACATATTTGGTATCGTCACGTGCATAAAAGTCTGAACTATTAAAATATATTGTTAATCATCCCGTACGGTGAACGGCATAAACGTAAATTTTTTTTTTTAAAGTCCAAAATTGAAGCTTTTTTGTCACCTTTTATTCCAAAAAAATGTAATAAAAAATGTATAAAAAAGTAAAACCTAAGCAAAAATGATACTGATAAAAACTAAAGATCATGGCGCAAAAAATTAGCCCTCATATCGCCCCATATACGGAAAAATGATAAAGTTATAGGTAGTCAAAATAGGGCAATTTCAAACATACTAATTTTGTTAAAATGGTTTGAGATTTTTTTTTTAAGCGGTACAATTATAGAACAGCATATAACATGGGTATCATTTTGATCGTATTGACCCACAGAATAAAGAAAACATGTAATTTTTACTGTACAGTATACAGCGTGAAAACAAAACCTTCCAAAATTTGCTAAATTGCGGTTTTCATTTCTATTTTCCCACATAATATTTGTTTGGTTGCGCCATACATTTTATGGTAAAATAAGTGATGTAATTACAAAGTACAATTGGTGATGCAAAAAACAAGCCCTCATGTGGGTCCGTGGATGGAAATATAAGAGAGTTATGATTTTTAGAAGGCGAGGAGGAAAGAACTAAAATGCAAAAATAAAATTGGTCTGGTCCTTAAGGCCAAAATGGGCCTGGTCCCTAAGGGGTTAAATTATCAAAATCCTAAAACAATCTATGTTAATTCCAGGTTGTAAGGCACTAAAATACAATGTCACAGTTGATAAATTCATTACCACTGCAAAAGACTAACCTTGACAGCTGGTCTGTACACGATCAGATACTTATCCCCTATCCTGTGAATAGAGGATAAGATGATCGGCACCAGTGTACCCCTTTAAAACTTTTATTAGGAAAGGTGCTTATTCACATATACCGTATACCGTATTTATCGGGGTATACCACACACCGGCCTATAACACGCACCCTCATTTTACCAAGGATATTTGGGTAAAAAAAGTTTTTTACCCAAATATCCACGGTAAAATGAGGGTGCGTGTGTGCGCGTGTATACCCAGATACACCCCCAGGAAAGGCAGGGGGAGAGAGGCCGTCGCTGCCCGCTTTTCTCCCCCTGCCTTTACTGGGGTCTAGAGCCCTGCTGCCGGCCCTTCTCACCCCCTGGCTATCGGCGCCGCTGCCCGTTCTGTCCCCCTGACTATCGGTGCCGGCGCCCCATTGCCGGCACCGATAGCCAGGGGGAGAGAAGCGGCGCCGACAGCCAGGGGGAGAGAAGGGGCAGCGGCAACAATTGCCGGCGCCGCTGCCCCGTTGCCTCCCCCCCATCCCCGGTGGCATAATTACCTTTTGCCGGGGTCGGGTCCGCGCTGCTGCAGGCCTCCGGCGTGCGTCCCCTGCGTCGTTGCTATGCGCTGCACGGCACGGCGCATGACGTCAGTGCGCCGTGCATAGCAACGACGCAGGGGACGCACGCCGGAGGCCTGAAGCAGCGCGGACCCGACCCCGGCAACAGGTAATTATGCCACCGGGGATGGGGGGAGGCAACGGGGCAGCGGCGCCGGCAATGGGTGCCGCTGCCCCTTCTCTCCCCCTGGCTGTCGGCGCCGCTTCTCTCCCCCTGGCTATAGGCGCCGGCAATGGGGCGCCGGCACCGATAGTTAGTCAGGGGGACAGAACGGGCAGGCAGCAGGGCTCTAGACCCAAGGAAAGGCAGGGGGATAGAAGCGGGCAGCGACGGCCTCTCTCCCCCTGCCTTTCCTGGGGGTGTATCGGCGTATAACACGCACATAGACTTTAGGCTAAAAATTTTAGCCTAAAAAGTGCGTGTTATACGCCGATAAATACGGTATATATTTTAGATCTTTTCAACTATTGTTTAGTCCCCATAGGGGACTTTAACATGCAATATTTAGATTGCATTCACTGAACAGGTTTTAGGTAAAACTAACATACATAATTTATTTGTACTTTTTACGATTTCAAAGTATAGACGTAAAAAACAAGAAAAACTCTGGGGCTAAAATGTATGCACTTACTCATAAAACTTCACATAATACAGAAAATACATAAAACATTGCCCAAGAGAACACCTGTACCAGAACAGAGAAAATCATGGGATCTCTGGAATTTACATAGTAAAAAATAAGTGTAGTTAATAATAGACAACAAGAGGAAAAAGTGATATTGCCACAAAGATTGCCTACAAAGAACTGCTACCAAATACCCCATGATCAATCCACTATGAAAACACATCTGGTACAGTATCCAGATAAGTAACAGTGGTTGCATTAAAAAGGTATTCCAATGGAAAAAATGTTCATGGACAGAGGTGTCAGCAGAGAGCACTGTGGTCAGATAGAAAACAACAACTAAAATTCCTCCGGAAAATACAGAAAGCTGATAAGTACGGGAAGGAATAAGATTTTTTTAATAGAAGTAATTTACAAATCTGTAACTTTCTGGTACCAGTTGATTTGAAAAAAAAAACAAAGTTTTCCATCTGAGTAACCTTTAATAATCGTGCAAAACTGATCAGGTATAGAAACCCCCAATGATAGCACTGTTGCAGGTCTCCATAAAGAGATATACAAAAGCAGAACACAAAAATTAGCACTGAAGTTGGAATATAATGCAAACAAGTGTCACATTTATTTCCACATTAAGTAGCTGATCGCAAGGCATCAGACGTCTAAGACTTCTTGCGTTCTTCTGAACGGAACTCCGTCTCTCAGTGAGGAGCATGTGCGGTAGACGGCACATGCTCCATTGATTTCTATTGCAATGCCGAAAATGCACTCTCTGGCCTGGTGCTCAGTCATAGTGCAAGTGATGGGCTCCATAGGCTATAATGTAGCTCGTTTCCTGCAATGAGTTGGCAGTGAAGCGCATTACCTGGCTATATCTAGAGATAGGTGGAAGTCACAGCACTGATCAATCAAAAACTTTTGACCTGTCTGTATGGCATTTTTTTTCCAATTGCAGTAACACTTTAATGTCTGATATTTTAACACTTTGGACTAAAGTTGTCAAGTAGAACTGCTACAGCTGTGCTGGAGGGCAAAGCAGTTTAGCCTTTGTGGTTTCCTTTTTAGTACAGGTGTAGACTAGACAAGTGCCTTATGAGTCTTATTTGACTGCGGATGACCCAAATACCTTCCCCAGGCTCATATCAACTCAGAGATCCAAGAGAGAATGCATTGTTTGGGGAAGGGTCTTGAAAACAAACAATTCAGACTTTGAATTTAACCCCTTAAGGACCAAGCCCATTTTCACCTTAAGAACCAGAGCGTTTTGACCACTGTCACTTTAAGCATTAACCCCTTAAGGACGCAGGACGTAAATGTACGTCCTGGTGCGGTGGTACTTAACGCACCAGGACGTACATTTACGTCCTGTGCATAACCGCGGGCATCGGAGCAATGCCCGTGTCATGCGCGGCTGATCCCGGCTGCTGATCGCAGCCAGGGACCCGCCGGCAATGGCCGACGCCCGCGATCTCGCGGGCGTCCGCCATTAACCCCTCAGGTGCCGGGATCAATACAGATCCCGGCATCTGCGGCAGTGCGCGATTTGAATGAATGATCGGATCTCCCGCAGCGCTGCTGCGGGGATCCGATCATTCAGAACGCCGCACGGAGGTCCCCTCTCCTTCCTCCGTCCGGCTCCCGGCGTCTCCTGCTCTGGTCTGTGATCGAGCAGAAGATCACCGAAAACACTGATCTGTTCTATGTCCTATACATAGAACAGATCAGTATTAGCAATCATGGTATTGCTATGAATAGTCCCCTATGGGGATTATTCAAGTGTAAAAAAAAAAATGTAAAAAAATGTAAAAGTAAAAAAAGTGAAAAATCCCCTCCCCCAATAAAAAAGTAAAACGTCCGTTTTTTCCTATTTTACCCCCAAAAAGCGTATATAATCTATATAATCGGCGGCCATCTTTCCTCTCTTCATTTCATCTATGCACTCAGATGGAAAGGACGGGACTGCGTGTGTGTGTGAATAGCTCATACCACAGCGTTACACTGCAACTGCTAGTCACATCAGCATTAGGGAAAGGCAGGAGTGCAGAGTGCTGTGCTGTTACTCTGAGAAGGATCATTGATAGCTAAACCTCCTATTCACGTTATTGAGCATTGCAGCAGAGAGGGGCAGATAGCTGTCAGCTGCCTCATACAGATCTCCAAGCTGCCTGAACTTTCTGAAGCATCTCATCTCCTCATTTTTCAGCCAGAGTTTTTTTTTGCTCCACAAATCTTCTGCTGCTCACAATTGTGTGACAGAGTGCAATTTAGGGTTTAATCCCTGGATTCTTTTTTTGTTTTTGTGGCGCTGCACTGTTGGGTCCTGCTGCTGTTCAGAAATAAGTCATATTAGTGTGGACTTTAGTGCCTTTATTACCATTTTTCACCTGTCACTCTGTCTCTATGCTAAATTCAGTGTTATACCACACGTTATACGCCTGCCGGTGTATTAAAGAAAAATATTTTTTTCCTGAGTACAAATATGCTTAACAGTGGCCTTATCATTGCAAAGGGCCTAAATACAAGCAAATAGCGTACCATATACTACCTTTTTTTCTGTCTCGGTGCTAAATTAAGTGTAATACCACACGTTATACACCTGCCGATGTATTAAAGAAAAGTTTTTCCTGCGTACAAATACGCTTAACACCGCGCTCATCATTGCAAAGGGCATACATACAACCAAGTAGTGTACTATTTAGTACCTGTATTTCTGTCTCTGTGCTAAATTCAGTGCTATTCCACACATTAGTATACACTGGCTGGTGTATACAACAAACAAAAAAAAGTGCTTTTTTCTGCGTATAAATACGCTTAACAGTGCGCTCATCATTGCAAAGGGCATACATAGAACCAAGTAGTGTACTATTTACTACCTGCTACTCTGTCTGTGCTAAATTCAGTGCTATTCCACACATTAGTATACACCTGCTGGTGTATTTAAAAAAAAAAAAAAATAATTATTATTCTGCGTAGAAATACGCATACCAGTGTGCTCATCATTGCAAAGGGCATACATACAACAAAGGAGTGTACTATTCAGTAACTGTTATTCTGTCTAGGGCCTATATACTTTGAAAGGACAGCCGTAAGTTATCGCCTGCTGCTGTTCTATACCCTCATAAACGCACTAAGTATGTCAGGCAGGGAAGTGCCAGGACGTGCACAGAGAAGGGGCAGAGGCCTACATACGTCAGGCAGAGTTGGCAGCAGACTTGGGGCGAGCGGCAGCAGGAGTCGCAGCAATAGGCCTGAGCTCCCGTTAACACCCAGCGGTCGTGTCGTCGACCCATCTCTCCTCGTCAATTGGTTTGCACACTCATCCCCATCATCACAAGCGACATCTGACAACCCCAGTCAAGAGTCGGTGGGTTCCTCAGACACAACCCTCAGTTGGCATGGCCCGGGAGCAGTCCCCGTAATCCCATTTCCTTTGTCCTATGCTGTTCCCTCTCCCAAAGAAGTATCTCATGCTTTGGGTTCAGCTCCCCTATTTAGTGAGGACGATGACATGCGTCCCTTGCTCCGCAAGGCGGGCAAGTATTGATGTGGAGAGTGACGTGGGAGGCGGTGTTTCAATTGTTCAGGGTCCTGAGGCAGACACTGTTGTGGAACACGAGGAGGACATCAGTGACGTGCACACATCTTTTGACGATGATGAAGCCGATCGCAATTGGGAGCCGGGTGCAGAAGCCGGGGCTTCATCATCATCAGGAGAAAAGATTTGCTCTTTGTCTATGAGGCAGCAAGGCGGTAGCACGGTTGGCAATCAGCGTGGTGGTGGCAGTAGTGGAAATTCAGGAGCCAAACGTACCAGGAGGAGACCACCTGCTTCGCGGCAAGCTACCATTCAGGGAGGTAGTGGAACAGGGGTTCCTGGAGACAGCGCGAATAGCAGTGAAATAGTGCGAACTGCGGGTGGGAAAATCAGCTACTCTGCGGTGTGGTTGTTCTTCATAAAGAATCCGGAGGACCTTAGCGTAGTCACATGCAAAATCTGTCGGCAGAAAGTGAAGCGTGGCCAGGGTCCCAATCTCGGCACCACGGCCCTGCGTCAACACATGATTTGCCACCATAAAGCGGCCTGGGATAACCGTGGCTCCAAGGTAGTGGTCCAGCCTGCCGCATCACCCAGTGACCATCTGCTCCCTCCGTCATCCAGCCAAGGCTCCACCACCTCAGCCGAAGGGAGCAGTGTCAAACCCTCCTTCTTGCGCTCCTGCTTCTTCCACTCGTAGTCAGCCATTCCGCCAACAATCGATCGCCGAAGAAATGTCCAAGAGACAACAGTATGTGCCCACTCATCCAATGGCGCAGAAGTTGAATGTGCTCCTGTCCATGTTGCTGGTGTTGCAGTCCCTCCCTTTCCAACTGGTGGACTCTGCAGCTTTCAGGGAATTGATGGCTTGTGCCAAGCCGAGGTGGAGAGTCCCAAGCCGTCATTTATTTGCGAAGAAGGCAGTACCAGCCCTGCATAAGTTTGTACAAGAGAAGGTGGGCCAGTCCTTGAGCCTGTCGGTGTGTTCAAAAATGCACGGCAGGAATGCACTTTGGTTCCCCAGTAAAGCAAAAGAAAAGCCTAAATCTACTCACCTGCTATTTCTTGGTATCATGTCTACCTGGTCTGACCTCTCTTACCCCTGGAGTTTCCCCTCTCTTACCTGTTAGTCTAGTGCCGGCAGCAGTGGGGAGGAGTTCCCCAGTTTATAGTCCCATGTGGAATAGGCTCACCAAAATTACTGTCTCCCAACTATTCAGGGATGGAGGCCCGCCAACAGCAGACACACTTCGTGAACTGCTACCACAACAGAGATTCTCGTTCTTACATGTAGCCCACTTTGTGTCCTGCTGTTCCGAATTTTGGAACAAATTCTGCCCGCTGAGAGATCTGAACAAATTTGAAGAACTCATTACGGACTCATGTACTAAAAAGAGAAAGCTGTCTAGATGCTCCGCTTTCCTGAACAATGAACTACACAGAAGTTCGCCCCACTGTAACGTCATGGGCGACTGAGCTAGGTCTATCATTGACACCTGCAGATACAGACCTCATACTTAGTCACGCTCAGGGTTTCTCAAGATGTGTACGCCTTCAGGAATCAAACTACAAACTATCATCGAGGTGGTACAGGACTCCAGAGTTTCTATTTGTACACAAACTAGCTGATTCAGACTTATGCTGGCGATGTAACAGCATCAAGGGGACACATGCACATATATGGTGGACTTGTCCGGCTATTCATAAATTTTGGAGAGAAGTTAATCGTATAGTGGAGGAGGTGATGGGGACCTTGATTCCAGTGTCACCGGCGGCGGTCCTGCTAAATATGCCGTGTCTCGGATACTCACCGGGTAAACAATCCCTGATATCACACTTATTGGCCGCTGCTAAATCTATTATCCCTCTTCATTGGTTGAGTCCTGTACCGCCCACAGTTGAGGAATGGCTTGAGAAGGTGCATCAGATTTGTAGGTTTGAGGAAATGCATCACAGAACACTCAGAACTCATGACAGATTTATCACAATTTGGTGCCCTTGGTTGCACTCCAGGTATAATAAGGTCCGCACTCCGTGAATCCTAGGGAAGATACAGGGTTACCTGAGGTTGGATGACTACCTACCCACCCCACCGGTTCATTGATCTTGACCTCAACTCCTACACACTCATAGACCCTCTTTGGACGTCTACTTCCCATCACCCCCTCAACCCCCCCCTCCGAACCCCACCCACCACCCTACACACATATTCCCTCATGTTATTGAGTTATTGAGGATTAAGATGCCCACTTATGCTCATACTCTATTATTCAGATACTTATATCTGCTTGTTCTAAATGGTTTATGTTTTGCCATGTTATTACTCTGTATGTACTTAAAACAATAAGATATTTGGGAATAAAAAAATTTGCGGCAGAGACGACGTGTGGAGCTGTAACTACGGGCAGTGACAATACATGTCTTTTACGGCCCACTGGGTAAATGTTGTTCCTGCACAGCCACAACAGCAACTTGGACAGGTCACACCGCTTCCTCCTCCACGCTATGGCTCCTAGGCAGTTGGTCCTTTTACAGTGTGCGCCTCCTCCTCCCCAGTGTCCTCTGCCTCCACTGCACGTCCAAATCTCGGTGGCCCTTCTTCGTACCACGTGTGTAGGGCACAGCGGTGTCAAGCCGTCCTTCACATGGTTTGCCTTGTTAGCTTGACCACATGTTAGCTTGACCACAAGGTAAAAGGCGTAAAAAAAGAAAACCACGAAATTTTCAAAATTATATATATATATATAATTTTTTTTTTTTTTTTTTTCAATTTCACCTCACCAATATAATTTTTTGGGGTTCGGAACATTTTTTATGGAAAAATAAAAAGGTGTCATTACAAGTACAATCGGTCCTGCAAAAAAAAAAAAAAAAAAACAAGCCCTCATGGGTCTGTAGGTGGGAAAAAAAAAAAAAGTTAAAGGTTATTATTGGGCGAGGAGGAAAAATGTTACAGGATTGGAACACACCTTGCGAAGCAGGCAGTAATGGTCAGAAATCCAGCAGGAGTAATATTAAAGGGGTACTTCGGTGCTTAGACATCTTATCCCCTATGCCTTATCGTGGGAGTCCCGCCGCTGGGGACCCCCGGGATCATGCACGCGACACCCCATTTGTAATCAGTCCCTGGAGCGTGTTCGCTCCGGGACTGATTACGGGCGACTACAGGGCGGGCGGCGTGTGACATCACGCCCCCGTGTGATGTCACGCTCCGCCCCTCAATGCAAGCCTACGGGAGGGGGCGTGACAGCTATCACGCCCCCTCCCATAGGATTAAATTGGCGGGCGGAGCATGACATCACACGGGGGCGGAGGCGCAATGTCACACGCCGCCCGCCCTGTAGTCGCCCGTAATCAGTCCCGGAGCAAACACGCTCCGGGGACTGATTACAAATGGGGTGCCGCGTGCATGATCCCGGGGGTCCCCAGCGGCAGGACTCCCGTGATCAGGCATCTCATCCCCTATCCTTTGGAAAGGGGATAAGATGTCTAAGCACCGGAATATCCCTTTAATAAAACAGGGCTCTACTTTGATATTATCACAGACAGCAAAGCCATGGCATCACAGTGTTGCCTGCATTTTATATCTAGAAGGGAAGGGTATCATCCACAAACCTCATTAAGCAGAGGAACAAGGAGCGCGTAAAAGAACATTTGAAAATATGAAATCCTGGAAGGAAAACAATTGGGGGCATACAATAGCTTTACTTTTGCCGACAGGTTTGAGATGGAAAAAAATTGAAGAACTGAAGAGATGGTACTAGCTCTTTGGACTTATAGCGGCTTTTAAAATAAAAGCGGGTCAAATACCTACTAAGCCCCTGTACCGCACAGGTTGCACCTATGGAATGTCTGCCCCACTAAAGAGTTAACAGCCAATCTTTCCTTTTATACATATTTATTTCCACATCCTGTCAGGTTATTTGTCATTCATAACCAAGATATCATATAGAAGAACTATATGTGATGAAAAGGAAAATGGTCCTGCTCATTAGAATAAAGATACAATGGCCCTCATTTCCTATTCTAAACCCGACTTCTTTTGTCGGGTTTTTTTGGCGCATCTTTGTCCGCGCCATGTCGCAGACATCGTGCGCCAGTCTGCGACACGATGCAACATTTTTTCCCCGACGGACCCGATGTAGATTCTCCCAAACCCGAAAAAGGGGCGTAACCCGACATTTCTGAGCTTTGCCACGTATTTATAAAGGTTTCCAATTTGTTGAATTGTTGTAGGTTTTGGTTTCCAACTCCTCTGAGTTGTCGGGGAAAAAATCCACAAAACCCAGTGCGACAAACAGGATGCGACATAATAAATACCAGGGGAAAAATGCAGTCGGGTAAGAAAGCAAGATAGACTTACAACCTGATTTTCTAAGTAAATGAGGGACAATATTTCCAGACGTTCACAATTCTAACAGGAAAAGAATTTCACCTGTTCAGGAAATTCTACAAGTTGGTCACGACCCTCCCCTTATGTAGACACAAGGAAGTCTGTTGCTAGTGACAAGTTAAAGAGCTCATTTGCTGCGACCACTTTGGCACAATCAAACACATACTTGTCCCTTCAGTGTCATAGTTTCCTGTTACGCCACAAGCGGTCTGAAGCGATAAAATACGAGGCTCTAAACCACCTCACAAAGACTGGAACATCTCATTTGTTCAGTTTTAATCAACTGACTGTGCAAAGCTTTGTTGCTGCAAATGTGGAAACAGAATAAGCCTATTAGCAAAGAGCGAGCTTTATATCTAAATGATCTGCATCACAATAAATGCTCGTGTGGCCTCATTCTGTCTTTTCAGACGTGTGCGTACACAGAAGTAGATCTCTTTATATTTCAGTTCTTTGCTGATGTCTGGATCATGGTGTTTTGCTGTTAAATTAGTAAACAAAGTAAAAATGGGGTGCAAAAGGGCAGGCTTCTCATGTGTTTACCTATGCCCCACACATAGGAATATATCTCACATCTATGGAAAGTGTCTACTTATCTCCCCCTGAAAACCAATTGAATATCATACAACCAGAACCCATAAAGATCTGGTATTCCTACTGTATTTATACACTCCATAAGTAACCAAAGTGCTACTGTGATGAGACCATGGCCCCAAATAGGGGCACAATGAAGATGGGCTCTCACCCTGAAGGGCCTCTTACATGTTGGTTACAGAAGGACGGCAGAAACAACTTTTAGACTAGGTTCACACTGCAGAATCTCCAGGCAGAAAATTTCCATCCGGAGATTCCGAGTGCAGCCAGCGTGGACACTGCAGTTTCCATTAGACTGCAATGTGTTCCGCGAGTATTTCCGCCTGAAGAATGAGCAACACCATTCTTCAGGCGGAAATTTTATTCCGAAGTGTGAATTTGTGAACGGAAACCCACTCACTACACTTAACATTTTAGTAAGCAGAATTTCTGCCTGTAATTTCAAAGTGGAATTGCAAGCGGAAATTCCATAGTGTGAACCTAGCCTTTGTCTTCCTTAAAAAAATTCATGGAATACCCCTTTATTTGACTATGCTACCGGGGCTGTAAAGTTAGTGTAGTTAATAATATAGTGTCTGTACCTGTGTGTGACTGTTTTCTGTGACAATTCTTCTGTGATTTTCACTCCAATATTTATTTTAACAGCATACTAAATTGTCTCTGATTTTTCCCAGCTTGCAATGCGGCCAAGACCTGACTCACTAGTCAGCTGATGACAGGGGGCCTGTCTGCTTCAATGGGTGGAGGGATCAATCTGCAACTAATGCAACAACTGTAGGAACCCTGATTGAAAACCACAGGTCTTTTGTTTCAATGGGTGGGGTGGCTGATGTGTGGGAGGGAGGAAAATGGCATTGTGGGATTTGTAGTTAAAAAAAAAAAAAGAAAAAAACACAAGTCAAACAGGAAATACAAGTTCACAAAAAGCTAGCCACAGTGTTATGGTAATCTCATGACATAGCCATTTAGACACAAGACAAGCACAGATCCTTCCTAAGCATGTCCATTACTGTCTGCCAGGTACGTACTAAAATCACCTTATGGCGGATAGCCCCTTTAACCCAGGTTTAGGGGCATTACCTGCAGAAGTAACCTTTATATGATCCCTTTATGGCAATTCTGCCGTGTGCACAGAATTCTAATGAAATCAATGGGACTCTGCTGCAGCGAAATGTTCGTACAGAATAATACGGCGGAATTCTGCATTGACATTCCACTGTGTGAACATAGCCTAACAGGTCCCTAAGCCTAAGGGGTACTCCGCTGCTCAGCGTTTGGAACAAACTGTTCCGAAAGCTGGAGCCAGGAGCTCGGGACTTCACGCCCTGCTCCCTCAATGCAGGTCTATGGGAGGGGGCGTGGCAGCTGTCACGCCCCCTCCCATAGACCTGCATTGAGGGGGCGGGACGTGATGTCATTAGGGGTGGGGCTATGATGTCACAAGCTCCTGGCGCCATCTCCAGCGTTCTGAACAGTTTGTTCCAAACGTTGAACAGCGGAGTAGCTTAAAGGGAGCACGGATCTACAAGAACAGCACAACATAGTGGACATGTTGGACTGTCTATAAGGTGCCCACAAACCCTTAGCAACTACATTTTTGATTCTTAAATGTCATGTAAATGGGGTCTAAGTGACACAGCGTGGGAATCAGGTCCCTGTTATTATTCATACAGGGCTGCCCAAACATGGTGGCAAGTTGGTGGACCTTAAAGGGGTACTCCGGTGAAAACCTTTTTCTTTTAAATCAACTGGTGGCAGAAAGTTAAACATATTTGTAAATTACTTCTATTAAAAAATCTTAATCCTTCCAGTACTTATTAGCTGGTGAATGCTACAGAGCAAATTCCTTTCTTTTTACAACACTGATGACATCACGAGCACAGTGCTCTCTGCTGACATCTCTGTCCATCTCTGTGCATAGCAGATGTATGCTAAGGGCAGCATGGTGGCTCAGTGTTTAGCACTGCTGCCTTACAGTGCTGGGGACTTGGGTTCAAATCCCACTAAGGACAGCAATAAATAAAGTGTAATTATTATTATAATAACGTCAGCAGAGAGAACTGTGCTCGTGATGTCATTAGAGAGCATTCCAAAAAGAAAAGAATTTCCTCTGTAGTATTCAGCAGCTAATAAGTACAGGAAGGATTAAGATTTTTTAATAGAAGTAATTTACAAATGTTTAACTTTCTGCTACCAGTTAATTTAAAAAGAAATAAAGGTTTTCACCGGAGTACCCCCTTAAAACACATCAGTATTTGAGTACTAAGTACAGAAAACAATAAGAATATGCACACAAGTGCCCCAGAGTGGCCTGAAATAACCTATCCAACCTAATGTTTATTAGTAGCTTTACAGATACTGCATAGGAGGAGGATTTGCTAAACTTAAATTATATCTAATGTAACTAAACAAAAGTCCACACAGTGGGTATCACTGAAAATTTACACTTTAAAAGGACATGCTACAAATTCTTTATGAAACTGGGATCTATGGCAACACAACTGCTCCTTTGTTCTCAGTGATCACAAGGACCCCGATCTACAGAGTGAACAGGCTTTTAGCGTAATTTATCTGCTTCCTAGCTCCGCACCATCATTTTAATGCAAAAAGCACTAAAACACGTAAGCATTTTCTCCAGACAATTAACTAAATGGAGACATCAAATACCACACGAGGATGCATGCTCTGAGGCAGATTTTGCAACTAGTATGAAACTAATATAAATGAATAGAAATATGTAGAAAAATAAAGATTACAATAAAACAAAGACCCACTGGCATGTCACTGGTCTGCAAAACTAAAGTTTGTCATCTCCAATATTAAAGGATATGTTTCCTACTAAATTCAGCTATGAGGTAACAAGATAATACCAGCTCTGGTTTCTCAAAACTGGGACCAATACATTGATCAGAAAGATCAGCCAGATAAGATCAGTTAACATTACCGTCAGGCTCCATTCTGTTTGTTTTTGCTGCTTTTGGAAGCCAAGAATAGAACAAAACTTCAGTGCTATTCTATATGGCTCTTTCCCACACACACACTATTTTTACAGAGAATTGTAATACTTGGGGGGGGGGGGGGTTACACAAAAAATAAAAAAAAATAAAATAAAAAAACACCATATACAGAGAATGTGGCTTCTGTGAAAAAAAAACCACCACAAGAAGGCAGAGGAAATAAAACACTACTGTGTGGAGCCTTTACAATATTGTGCTATAGATTAAGAAAGTTAGGTTCAGCTGCAGCATTTTGGACAAAAAATATATTTTTTTTTAAACAAAACCGCAGTGTAAGGCATTGCAAAACGTTGGGTGTGAACCCAGTCTAAGGGGACTTTAACCTCTTAAGGACCCGGGGTTTTTCAATTTTTGCACTTTCATTTTTTCCTCCTTACCTTTTAAAAATCCTAACCCTTTCAATTTTGCACCTAAAAATCCATACGATGGCTTATTTTTGCACCAGCAATTCTACTTTGTAATGACATCAGTCATTTTACCCAAAAATCTACGGCGAAATGGAAAAAAAAAAGATCATTGTGCGATAAAATTGAAGAAAAACGAAATTTTGTATATTTTGGGGGCTTCCGTTTCTATGCAGTACATTTTTCGGTAAAAATGACACCTTATCTTTATTCTGTAGGTCCATGCGATTAAAATGATACCCTACTTATATAGGTTTGATTTTGTCCTACTTCTGTAAAAAAAATCATAACTACATGCAGAAAAATGTATACGTTTAAAATTGTCATCTTCTGACCCCTGTAACTTTTTTATTTTTCTGCATATGGGGCAGTATGAGGGCTCATTTTTTGCGCTGTGATCTGAAGTTTTTATCGGTACCATTTTGTATTGATCTGACTTTTTGATCGGTTTTGTATTCATTTTTTCATGATCTAAAAAGCGACCAAAAATACGTTATTTTGTACTTTGTAATTTTTTTGCGCGTACGCCATTGACTGTGCTGTTTAATGATATATTTTTATAGTTCGGACATTTACGCACACGGCGATACCACATATGTTTATATTTATTTTCATTTATATGGTGTTTTTTTTTATGGGAAAAGGGGGGTGATTTGAACTTTTATTAAGGAAAGGGTTAAATCACATTAACCTTTTTTACACTTTTTCTTTTGCAGTGTTATAGGGAAATATAACACTGCACACACTGATTGCCAGCACTGTTCACTGCAAAGCCATAGCTTTGCAATGATCAGCGTTATCCGCGGTCAATTGCTCAAGCCTGAATCTCAGGCTTGGAGCAATCACCGAGGGGACAGGCCAGGGCAGGTAAGAGGACCTCCGCTCGTGTCCCAGCGGATCGGGACACCACATTTTCACTGCGGTAGTCCCAATCAGCCCCGCTGAGCAGCCGGGCCGCTTTCACTTTCGTTTTAGACGTGGCGTTCAAATTTTAACGCCGCGTCTAAAGGGTTAATAGCGCTCGGCACAGCGATCGCTGCCGCGCGCTATTAGCCCCGGGTCCCGGCATCAGATACATGCCGGGACCGACCCGATATGACGCGGGGTTAATACTTTCTATCAGTAGTGAACCCAACATGGAAACCCAAAATGAGTGAATGAAATTTGTCAGGATGCATGTCACACTGGACCATGATGCTGGTGTGAACAGTGTGACTCACCCGCACAACAGTATTCTGGTGAGTATTTTACTTCAGTATCTATTAGGGCCCATGCACACTGAGAACATCTCCCTGGAAGAGTTGGAAGCTCATTATGTCACGGCCGCACCCCGCTCGTGATGGCCGCGAAGTGTCCTCAATGCAAGTCTATGGGAGGGGACGTGACACCCATCACACCCCCTCCCATAGATTTGTATTGAGGGGGCATGGCAGTGATGTCACAAGGTTTGACTATGACATCACAAGTCATCCGGCACAGAGCAAAGTTTGCTCCGTGCAACGGATGTCTGGGGTGCCGCAACCTAGATCGCAGGGGTCCCCAATTGCAGGACCCCCACTATCAGACATCTTATCCTCTATCCTTTGGATAAGGGATATAATGTCTAGGGGGTGGAGTGCCCCTTTAAGCTGAAAGAATGAACTGATTCATTATTTAGGTGGAATCAGATTTCTCATCATAATTTCCGCTACGGAACTTAAAGGAGTTCTCTAAGCTCAAACTTTTAACCCCCGCTGTGCCCGGGCTGTAAAACTATACATAATAACCTTTCACTTACCTGCCTAAGATCCCCTGTTGTTCCGATATCGCCATCCCGTTCTCCGGTCCCGGTCTCTTCCACTTCCTGCGGGTCGGTTACTTCACTCTGCGCTCTGCCTATCAGCGGCTACGACGGGACATTGCTGCAGCCGCTGATAGGCTGAGCGCAGAGTGAAGTCTCCGACCCACAGGAAGTGGAAGAGACCGGGACCGGAGAACGGGATGGCGATATCGGAACAACAGGGGATCTTAGGCAGGTAAGTGAAAGGTTATTATGTATAGTTTTACTGCCCGGGCACAGCGGGGGTTAAAAGTTTTAGCATAGAGAACTCCTTTAACCGTGTGTGAACCGAGCAGCAGCCTTCCATTGAGATCTGAGGGGGGCTGCTGCAAGCATGTCTTTAGTTTGTCTGGCCCCTTAAAGGGGTACTCTGATGGAAATTTTTTTTTTTTTAAATCAACTGGGGCCAGAAAGTTAAACAGATTTATAAATGACTTCTTTAAAAAAAAATCTTAATCCTTCCAGTACAGAAGAAGTTCTTTTCTTTTTGAATTTCCTTTCGGTCTGACCACAGTGCTCTCTGCTGACACCTCTGTCCATTTTAGGAACTGTCTGGAATAGGAGCAAATGCCCATAGAAAACCTCTCCTTCTCTGGACAGTTCCTGACATGGACAGAGGTGTCAGCAGAGAGCACTTCCTGTAGTCCAGAGAAATTCAGTGTGTGCAGCGAGCGGGTGTGTCCCTTTCTGAGCTCCTCCAGACTTCCAGAGGCAAAGCAGCAGGTGTTACATCAGCCTTTCCCAGGAGCGTGGCAGGCTCCTCAGGAGAGCCTCCCTGCATGGAGTCTCGGGCCTCCACTCCTCGTTCTTCCAGGCTGGCGGGGAGTGGAGAGATAACTGCAACAGCCAATGTTCCGGCCGGAGGAAGAAGATCTAGCAGAGAGTCTGCAACAATGCAGGCTCTGCTCCTCCGGCAACGGTTGCCAGCCAGAGATCTGGTGGAAAGAAGGCGAGGAGGAAGACCATTGAGATGTGGGCAGAAAGAGGGCCCAAGGAATCCAGCGAGACCTTCTGTTCCCGCATGACAGCACGCTTCAGAGTTTGAGCGGTGTGGTAAGGAGCTAAGGTTTGCCAGAGAAGACCTGCGTGGGACTCAGAATCTGGCAAACTCTGGGTCCAGGAGGAACAAGCCAGAGCTGAGGAAAAAAATCACAGCCCTGAAGGCTGAGATAGAAAAGCTGGAGGAGAGGAGAGCCGAGATCCTGGAGGGGAGCGGTCTTTTCCGGGAAAAGCTGGTGAATGGAGACCGATTTACCGCCATGAAATCCCCAGGTAAGGTGGAGGTGGATGATGGGGAGAGTAGTGGCGGTGAAGAAAGTGAGGATGGTGGTGATGAGGAGGAGAGGGTGGAGGGACATGCTGTGCCTGTGGCTGCTCCCTGTGACACCCAGACCACCCAGGACAGCTACATTGAACCGGCCCAGGTGGCGCTTCCTTCCAGTGACAGCAAGGAGGATGATGTGGAGAGTGAGGCTGGGGGCTTATTGAGGGCTATAGTCATGCAGGAGTCCCCAGCCCACCTCCAGAATTTTACTTTTGGGAATGATTTATGTGATGATGTGGCAGTGAAGAGGAAAGCTAAGAAGCAAAAGAGTCAAGAATCTGTACAATATGTATTTGTTCCTTTCCAGCAGTCTGGGCCAGCTGCAAAGCTGGTTCAGGCTGCTGGGCCCCCCAGACTGCCAGACCCTGTTTCTGTGGTGGAACGGAGCCAGCATGGGGGGTACAGCATGGCGTCAGCAAAGGCAGAGGGCGCAATAGATGTGAAGCCCACCCATCTTGCCGGTAGGGAGGGGCAGGATGGTCTGATGGTGGGCAGTGGCGAGGCAAGCTATGCTGCCGTGTGCTCGGGGGGCGGTTCCCCGAGTGCTATGGGCATTACCGGCACTGCGGGGCACTCCCCTGTGAGGGGGGGGGGGGGGGGGAGTGTCCGGGTGCCGGTGGAGGAAAGTGGTAGGTCTGTGTGCTCGGGGGGCGCTTCTCCGAGTACTGTGTATTCTGTGGGCGCTGCGGGGCACTCCTCTGTGAGGGGGGGGGGGGGGGGGGGGGGGAGTGTCCGGGCGCCGGCATCACCATCATGGATGTGAGAATGCTGAGTGTGGAAGTGTCATGGATGAGAGGAGTGTATGTGGGTGAGTTAGTGAAGTGAATGATGGTGGGAGTAGTAGTGGTATGGATGGGAAGAAAGATGAGAGTAGTGGTGTGAATGATGTTATTAGTGGTTCTGGGTCTGGTCCAGCTGCCCCCCCCCCCCCCCGGTAGTGACTGCTCCTAGGAGCTATGCCAATGTCACTGCCGGGGGTTCAGGGGGGTCCCCGTCTCCGTCCGGCTCTGGAGGCCTGTTGCAACAGCGCCTCCTGGAGGCTCTACGCAGGGGTGACAGGTTGATCAAGGTAGAGGGAAGGGGTGAGGTCGACCTGTCTTTCTGGATAGAGAGGCATGGTTTGGGGGCTTTCCGAGAGAGAAATGTGGAGGTGGTCTGGTCCCTCCCTACACCCGAGCAGGACAATAACCGTAGGAATGTGGTCCGTCTGATTTGGAGGGGTGAGGATGCGTGCCCACCTCGCGCTAAAGTGGTTGAGCTCCTCCTTCAGATGGAATTCAGGGAGAATTACATCTTTGCCCTGATTCACCCCTACGGTACGTCCGAGTTTGACGTCAGTTTCGTTCGGCCAGAGGGTCTTGAACTCTTCTGGTCGAACTACGAAGTGGCGAAGAACGAGCCCGGCTGGCGGGATTTCGCCGTAAAGGCGATTTCCCCTCAGAACTGTCAAGAAAGTGACCGTTTTGACCCGTAACTAGTCGCTTTCTTGTTATGACATCATGACCTGGCTTGGTCGGTATGGGGATGTGACGGACATGCCCAATAAAAACTTAGATGAGCACGGGATCTGGTCCGGGGCCTGGACGTTTTCCGTCAAACTCAAGCGTTCAGGGAGTACGGTTGCCCACATTCCGTCAGCAGCCTTCCTTGGACGTGATAGGATCCAGGTCTTCTACCAGGGGCAGCCTAAGGTCTGTCACAGGTGTGGCAGCCCCACCCACTTTAGCGCAGCCTGTACTGTGCAGGTCTGCGCTTTGTGTGGTGGGGTGGGTCATCTGGCCGCATCCTGTGGGCAGATCCGGTGCCACCTGTGTGGTGTCCTCGGACACCCTTTCAGCCGTTGTCCTAGTGCCTTCGCCCGTGCAGCGGCCGCTCCGGCTGAGGAGAGCTGTGAAGTTGCCTCAGCTGGGGAGGGCACGGGCAGGGATGGGGGCGCAACAGGGCTAGTGAGGAGGAAAAAGGGCCCCGCCAAACTAAGGCGGGAGGAAAATCGAAGGAGGAGTAGGGAGCTGGAGAGTGCCCAGGTGGCGGGGGTAGCTCCGGCCCCTGCTCCTGAAGCTGGCCCTGTAACCACTGAAGCCCTGGAGGAGGACGTGCTGGATGAGGAGGTCAGGAGGCTGCGCAAAGAGGAAGGCAATATGGCCGACTCTTCCGATTCCTCCCACTATGAAAGTGTGGATGAGGAGAGTGGAGAGAGGCCTAAAAAGAAAGACAAGGGCAAAAGGAAAGGGAGAAAGAAGAGGTCAGAGCCCTCTGTTCCCTGTACTACGGGCCAGGTCCAAAACGGAAGCCTGATTGCCCCCCCTCTGATTGACCTGTCAAACCTGTACCTCGTCCTCGATACCATCTCCTCCCCCTCCTTGGAGGGGGAAGGTGAGGGCGGGGTGCCTAGGGAGAAGGAGCCTCTGGGGGGAACTGGGCCCTGTCCTATTAAGGCTCCTTCCTTGGAGGGCAGGGCTAGACCAGGGCCAGACGTAGACGGGGATCAAATGGACCAAACTGAATCAAAAAAAAGAACTAAGAGTGGTCCTGCCCTCTCATCTTCTTCGGGGGATGAGGGGGCTAAAAAGAAGGGAAAGAAAAAGTAAAGGGTGTGGCCGTCTAATTTAATCACCCTGTATGGCGGCACTCACCCCATTGACGCTGGCATCTATTAACTGTGCAAGCATAAAGTCAGATACGGCTAGATTCGCAGCCTTTGATTTTCTCGGCCATGTTGAAGCCGACATTTTCTTTTTACAGGAGACCAGGTTGTCAGATCTAGCCTCTCTGGTAAAAGCCAGAAGAGAGTGGAGGCGCGGTCCCTCCCACTGGTCTCTTGCGGCTGAGCCGTATAGTGGGGTGGCGGTCCTTTTTACCGCTCCTGTTGAATGCCGACGGGTTATTGAATTAGAAATGGGGAGGTGCCTGATCTTAGATGTCTTCATGAAGGGACAAGAGCAAACTAAGCGGGGCCGTAAAGATCTCTTTATGAGGATTGAGCCCTTTCTTTTTACAAGACGGCAAGTGATCTTTGGAGGGGACTTCAATAACGTCACGAGGTCCCAAGATAGGAGAGGCTCCAATGGTCCGCTGGCTTGCGATAGTGTGGCACTGATTAGCATAACTAGAGAAGCTCGCCTAGGACACCCACATCCGGAGCCCCTCGGGCCACGCGGGTTTCACCTATCATCAAGGTAGTCGCAGGTCTAGGATAGATAGGATTTATTTAAAGGAGGAAGCCGTCTCTTCCGCAGTGTCCGTGGTTGAGGTGGAGTTCTCCGATCACTGTATGATTTTGTTTTCCCTGAATGTTTCAGAGACCCCCCGGATGGGAAAAGGTTATTGGAAGCTGAATTCGTCCCTCCTGGAGGAAGCGGACATAAGACAGTCCTTTGAGGATTTTCTTCAGAGTCAGGTACCTTTACTGGACCTATGTAGTAGTAAGTCAGAGTGGTGGGAGATATTCAAGAAGCGGGTTGCGGGGTTCTTCCGCCAGCTCTCGAGCCTCAGGTCCCTGAACAGGTATCGCCTGTATCAGGGTCTGAGGAGGAAACTCGAGCTCCTTGTCTCGACTGGAGGTAGCCGGGAGGATATCTCCAGAGTGAAATCCTTGCTGATGGGGTGTCAGTACGATAGGCACGCATCTTTGGTTTTTGAGAGGGATTTCGGGAAGTACCGCTCGCCCGACCCTTACAGAAACTGTAAGATGTCAGTGAGTAGTAAAGTCATTTCAGGACTGATTGATAGTACAGGATCTCTGAATCGGTCCAGATCAGGGATCTTGGAGGTCGTCAGATCCTTCTACTCGCACCTCTTGGGGAGGAAGGATCTAGATCGAGACAGGATGTCTGTTTTCCTGACTGAAAACATTCCTGAGCCAGGGGTAGACCCCTCTCGATGTTTTGGCAGAAGAAATCAGGGAAGAGGAAGTGAGACTGGCGATCGAGGGGCTTGCCCCTAAGAAGTCGCCAGGTCCGGATGGCTTAACATCCGAGTGGTACAGGACCTTTAAGGAGTCTTCAGCTCCCCTCTTGACTGAGGTATTTCTCCTCGGGCACTCTGTGAAGAGTCAATGAGGAGGTCAGCCCTGATTCTTCTGTCAAAGGGTAAAGATCCTAGCCGTATTGAGAATTGGAGGCCCATAGCTCTAAACACTATCTTAGCCAGAAGCTTTCTGTCTGTATTGAGAAATCGGCTGGTGAAGTTTGCACCCCGGCTCCTTTCGGGGGCTCAGCACTGCTCTGTTCCAGGCCGAAGCACCTTAAGTGCTGTCCTTAGTGTCAGGGAGGCAGTGGAGCGGAGTAGTGCAGGTCTTTGGAAGGGGTACTTGCTGTCCTTGGATCAGGCCAAAGCATTTGATCGGGTGAACCACGAGTACCTATGGTCCGTCCTCCTGAGATATGGCTTACCAACTACTTTTGTTAATTGGCTTAAGATCTTGTATGCAGGGACAGAGAGTTTCCCGCTGGTGAATGGGTGGTCTGGTCGCTCTTTTGAGGTGGGATCCGGAGTCCGTCAGGGTTGTTCTTTGAGCCCGCTTTTATACGTGTTCGCAAGCGATCCCTTCGTCCGGAGGGTAGATTGTGGGCCGTTGGCGGGAATCGGGATGAGTCTGGCGGAGCCGGCTGTCACCCAGAGAGTGGTGGCGTACGCTGACGATGTCACTATTTCGTCGAGAGAGAGGAGTTCGATGTGGTGATGTCGGAGGTGGACCGCTACTCGGAGGCATCCGGGTCTAAGATCAACCGGGATAAGTGTGAGAGTCTCTGGCTGGGAGGGGGGATCCCACGTTTGATCTCCCGAACACCCTCCCAGGGCCCCAATAATCAGCAAAAGTCTTAGGCATCACATTCGGCCAGGATGATTATCCCATCAAAAACTGGGATGGTAAGCTCCAGGATGCCGCTCAGAAGGTGGACCAGTGGAAGGGTTGGACTATGACCCTCAGGGAAAGGGTACACCTGATCAAATCGTACCTGCTCCCCTTGTTTATCTATCTGGGCAGCGTATGTATCTTGCCAGAGGCTTACTACACTAGGGTCTACAGCCTGTTTTTCCAACTGTTATGGGGGAACAGGATGAACCCAGTCAAGAGGGAGGTTACGTACCGCACGAGGAGACTAGGGGGTTTATCTATGGTAAACCCTGTGGTGTTCTTTACGAACACCTTCTTGAAAGCCAACATCGCAAACCTCTGGTCAGAGAGGGCTTCTCCGTGGGTACTCTCCTGCAGGGAATGGTTTCGGCCTTTCTTCCAGGAATGGGAGAGAGGAAGGCGAGTGAAGGACCTCCGTACACCCCATGGATATCTTCCGGCTTACGCTACACCGACTCTGAAGGCGATACGTCGGTGGGGTCTGGGAGTGTGGGAGATCAGGACCCAGTCAAGGCAGTTCCTTGACAAACTGGTTCTGTTGACCCACTTCCAGAAGCCTCTGGCGCTCAGGGACTGCCCAGGTCGGGATCTGAGGGTGGGTTTGTATCTTTTGAACATGAAAAGGATCCCCCAGAAGTTTTGGGACTTGGCCTGGTGCTGCTTTCAGGGGAAGCTATATGTAAGGGACAACCTGAAGTGTAGGAACTCTGATGACTGGGGATGTCCCCGAGAAGAGTGCGGGGACACGCTGGAAAGCATGGACCACTTCCTGCTTCATTGTCCCTTTAATATAGGGGTTTACAACCGGGTGGGCGCTTCCATCGGCTGGAGTCAACTTGCCGGCCTTACCTATCCGGAGTGGGCTTATGGGGCATTCAGGTCCCTGGGTGGCCGAGACCGGGGCACTTTATTCTTAGTTAGTTTAGTGGTTAGGTACCACACGTGGAGTGCACGGTGTTTAGTGTCGACCCAACAGAAAATCCTCTCCGAGGTGGAGGTCTGTAGGAATATCACCGGTGACCTCGGGAAGATCAGGTCTTTGGAGTATGGCAGTCTTGGTACCAGTAGGGCTTCTCTCCTATGGAGAGGTTTTTCTTTTGATGTGCCCTAGGTACTAGGCCCTTAAGGTGAAGTACCTTATTTTGGCCAGGGATAGTGTATATATCTTAGGGTGAGTATAGGGTCAGTTTCATGAAGGGATAGTGATAGGGTTAGAGGTTGATAGGGAGAGGAATTTAAATTTCATTTTATCAGGATCGCCATCCTTCTTCCTGGTGGGGGGCTATGCATGTCACCTTAGCCTTTTGTTTTGTTTTCTATGGATGGATTGTAAAGGGCTTGCAGGCCACCAAACTTGGGCCTTGTGGTTTTGGTGTATTGTACTGTTAATATTGCTTTGTTTTAGAGTATGTATATATTGTTTTGTATATATTGTTCTGTTTACATTAGGTGGGTAGGGGTGTATTTTAGGTTGGGTGGGGTTTTTTTGGGGGGTGGTGGTGGTGGTGTGTACCCAGGACTGGACTGTTGCAGTGGGTACTATTTTGGGGGTCTGGTATGGGTCAGTTGTGGATAAAAACTGTGACCTATGGACTCTGACCCATGTCCAGAGGGGGTGGTGGGTGATGGGATAGTTTAGTATAGGTTGTTTTTCTGTCTTATTGAGTTGTTTGTTAAGTATATTCTGTATGGTTTTATGTATAAAATGTATTTTATTTATTTTAATTTTATTTTATTTTTTTTATTATTTTTTGTATGATGTCATAATTAATTTGAGAGAAAAGGCAGTCGGACCAGTTTTCAGTTATTATAGTATAGAGTTACTATACTATATCACTATATTTATGTGTGTGTTTATGTTTGTGTCCCAGTGTGGATTAGTTTTTGTTTGTGGGTATATGTGTGTGTGTGTAGGGGGAGGTTAAAAAAAATAAAAAAGTGTATATGTATATATATATATATGTGTATATGTATATATATGTGTGTATGTATGTGTGAATATAGAAAAGGAAATGAAAACAAAAAACAAAACAAAAACAAAAGGTGTATATGTGTATGTGTGTATATATATATATATATATATATATATATATATATATTATATAAATATATATATTTTGTTATCCAAGTTGGATTATTTTTGTTACGGCAGCTAGCCATATTTTTGTTTTGTTATTGGGGGGGGGGGCAGTGTGGTTGTGTTTCCTAGTTTGGATATTTTTAGTTTTTGATCCCAGCGAAGAAAGCTTTATTTATGTTCATTAGGTGTGTGTGTGTGTGTGTGTGTGTTGGACTATAGTAGGTAATGATTTATTCATTTATTTTTGGTTTATCTGGGCTGGCCGGTTAGGAAGGTTTAAGTTGTTATTTTGAGACAGTTTGTTTTTATGTTCAGTTTTGTTAATTTTGTTACAGTGAAATGAACTTGTTTTGTGTTTTGTACTTTTATAATAAAAAAAAAGTGTCAGCAGAGAGCACTGTGGTCAGACAGAAAGGAAATTCAAAAAGAAAAACTTCCTCTGTATCATACAGCAGCTGATAAGTACTGGAAGGATTAAGATTTCTTAAAAGTCATTTACAAATCTGTTTAACTTTCTGGCACCAGTTGATTTAAAAAAAAAATAATGATATATGTTTTCCAGTAGAGTACCCCTTTAAACAGTTTTGTAAATGACTTCTATTAAAAAATCTTAAAGGGTAGCTCCCACCATCATGTTTTTTTTTCTGTCCCTGCCTATTGCCCTTCTATCCCTAACACCCTCCCTGCCTTTTTTTTTTTTTTTTTTTTTACTATTTTAAAAATGGCATTTAGTCTGTCTGGTATAGTGCTCACTACCAGGCAGTAGGCACTACGTCACTGATGCCTGCTGGGGGCCAACTTCCGCCCTTAGTTCTCCTAACCAGGTGCCTCCAGCTGTTTCACCACTACAACTCCCAGCATGCCCTGACATCTACTGGCTGTCAGGGCATGCTGGGAGTTGTAGTGGTGAAACTGGAGGCATAGAGGCACACCGTGATGGCCGCACACCCCCCCCCCCCCTCCCCACCCCCCTTAGTTCACCTATTCAGTGTCCCTCCAGCTGTTTCCCCACTAAAACTCCCAGCTTGCCCTTACATCTATTGGCTGTCAGGGCATGCTGGGAGTTGTAGTGGGGAAACAACAGGAGGCACACCGTGATGGCCCATCCCGCTTCCGCCGCGCAGCCCAAGGCCCCGCTGCGCCGCACAACCCACAATCTTACCTGTCGCCGGGGCCTGCCAGGGAGCCTGCGTGCGTCCTCTTCATTCAAAGCGCTCGCTCCCGCCTGTCTGATTGACAGGCGGGAGCGAGCACCGCAGTGAATGAATTCTGACTCGTTGCCAGGCTTCAACGAGTCGAAATTCATTAGTGACGTCACTGCCCAATGCATTCAGCCACTAGGAGGGCGACCCCTAGTGGCCAAATTTAAAAGTGATTTTAAACTGTTTTAAAATCACTTTTTTTAATTAAAGTATATTAGAGATATGTTGTAGTACTAAAGTTTTTTTATTTCATGACAGTGCCCATTTAATCCTTCCAGTACTTATTAGCTGCTGAATACTACAGAGGAAATTATTTTCTTTTTGGAACACCGTGCTCTCTGCTGACATCTCCAGAGCAGCATATGTTTGCTATGGGGATTTTCTCCTACTCTGGACAGTTCTTAAAATGGACAGAGATGTCAATAGAGAGCACTGTGCTCGTGATGTCAGCAGAGAGCTCTGTGTTCCAAAAAGAAAAGAGGAAGGATTAAGTTTTTTTTTTATATAAGTAATTTACAAATCTGTTTAACTTTCTGGCACCAGTTTATTTAAAAAAAAAAAAAGTTTTCCACTGGAGTACTCATTTAAGGGTGAAAAAAAGGCAATGTCTCATAATGCCAGAATATGGCAGCCAATCATCACATGAGTCTGACTCCCTGTATGGTTGACATAATCCCACAGCATGCAGCAGGCAGCCTGTGTGTTTTTACAATAAGCCAAAACCATGAGTTAAACCTACACCAAGGAGAAACTATAATGGAGAGATCTGCAGCTTCACGTTTCGTACCCATTCCTGTTCAAACGCAGAGTCAATGGGTAACTGAATATATTTTGTCATCAGTCTTCCAATAGAACATAAAAATAAAGAAAATTGAGGCCAATCATATACTAAGAGTATGATATATGCAATGGGCAGTTCACTTTAGGCTTCTAGCTTTATACCACTAGTATACAGTACATTGGGATACCAAAAGTGCTATTCTGATCTATATTTACAATGGTGTGCACATAAGGTGCAACAAAGTAATAGCAGTCTACTTGTAAACATAAATATTTATATTTTGTTTTTTGTTTACACCAGCATACTTTTTTTTTTGCAAAACACATTTGTGGCTGCCATTATATACTGTACAGTTTAGCGGTATATAACTGAAACATATACCGTAAATTAAATGTAATGTGAACAGTCCCTTATAGGAAGCACATTAGCTCCCTATTGCCCTTTTAAACCCCTATTACCTCATAGCAGTAGTAAAGAGTGTTCTGGGGCTGTGTTGGGAGGTTTTTCTGCAGTGCTGCACTTTCGGTAAAACCAACTTTGCTCGGGGGTCCTGGTGTGTGGTAACTTGCCACAGGATAAGCGGCAGTTACCACACACCAGGACCGCTGATCTAAGTGCTTTCTGACAAAAGTGCAGACATAGGGTCATTACTGCCATGAGGTCATGGGGGCAGATGGAAGGGCAACAGGGCACTAACAGATTCCATTTACTAGGAAATTCAAGTATCGTGAGGACTACTACAATTTTCCTATAGCTTTTAATGGGACTAATTATGAAAAAATAAGTGTATTGTAGTTTATGTTTGCCAAGGCTACACTATTTTGCTTTGTAAACATAGATCAGTATATGTTGTAATGCTATTAAAATAGTATTTATTCTACTACTACTCCTCCTCCTCCTCCTCCTCTTCCACTCTTCTCCTACTCTACTCCTCCTCCACTCTACTCCTCCAAGCAGATCCACACTTCAAGCCAATACTAACACCTGAAATCGGGCGTTTGCTTTCCAAATTTCTCTGTTACTTGCAGAATGAATACACCTGGATTTCAGGATTTATCCAAAATCAGTTGTTCCCCCTGGAAGTAGCGCCGTTCCCGTTTACTGGCTGTGGCTAGGATTGCAGCTTATTCACATTCAATGTGCTGTGCTGAAAGATTAGAGTAATTGGGGGTATCTACTCCCAAAATAGGGAGCGGACACCCCCAATTCTCAGGATCAGAGGTCCAATCCTATCACTTATGGCATGACCAATATACTATACAGCAGTGTTCTGCAAATACAGGCATATAGCTGTCAAGGCATGCTGGGAGTTGTAGTTTTGCAACAGCATGAGGTCTGAAGTTTGAAGAACATTGCTATTTTGTATCCCTAAATCAGTGTTTCCCAACTAGGGTGCCTGCAGCTGTTGCAAAACCACAACACCCAGCATGCCCGGACAGCCAAAGGCTGTCCGGGCATGCTGGGAGTTGTAGTTTCACCACAGCTGAAGGCACAATGGTTGGGAAACACTGTCGTAGATGGTGACAGTATGTAACCTGGGGTGGGAAAACTCCAAATGGAAACCTTTGTACCAATACAAGCAGCAAGACTACCTATAGACCTAGAGCAGTTCCCAGTGCCCTCTATCTACAGCATACACTGCTGCTGGGAGTTGTAGTCTCCGCACCACAGGTAGCAGACAGTAGTAAAGTTGTCAGGACTGTACCGGCCTCCCCGCCATGTTATCCCCCCGGCCGCCGCCTCTCACCTGCCTCCTTCAGAGCCCCGGCCAGCACAGCGCTCTCGCCTTATTTGGGTCGCTGTTAGGCGCATTACATTGTAGCGCATCACTTCCCGAGCGCTATTAGGCCCCGCCCACAGAAGTGTCCGCTATGGCGCCTCCCTGTAGTGCTGCGGTCAGTGTACGGTAACCGGGGCGAGTCCTGAACTAGTGGGCTGGGAAAATAATACTACAGGAGCCGGGGAGACTGATAGGAGGCACCGGGGATATGAGGCGGGAACACTGTACCTGACAGAACTCCGCGCCTCATGTAGTGACGTCACCATGCACCTGAGATACAACTGCGATACACCTGAGATACGTCTAATTATATCACTGGTGTGTAAGAATACTGGGGAAGATTTAGCAAAACCTGTAAAGAGGAAGAGTGATGCAGTTGCCCATAGCAACCGAAGCTTGCTGCTTTTTAACCCCTTGAGGACCAGGCCATTTTTTTTTTTTTTTTTTTCATTTTTGCACTTTCGTTTTTTTTTTTCCCCCTCCTAAAAATCTTAACCTTTTCAATTTTCCACCTACAGACCCATATGAGGGCTTGCTTTTTTGGCGCCACCAATTTTACTTTGTAATGACATCAGTCATTTCACCTCAAAATCTGCGGCTAAACCAGAAAAAAAAATATTTGTAGAGAAAAATTGGGGGGAAAATGCCATTTTGTAAATTTTGGGGGCTTTCGATTCTACGCAGTGCACTTTTCAATAAAAAAATGACACCATATCTTTATTCTGTAGGTTTATACGGTTACAAGGATACCCAATTTATATAGGTTTTATTTTATTTTACTATTTAAAAAAAAATTAGAACTACATGCACCCAAATTAGTATGTTTAACCTCTTAAGGACCCATGACGTATGCGTACGTCATGAGTCCCAGTCCTGCGATATAACGCGGGGTCACACGGTGACCCCGCATCATATCGCGGCGGGCCCGGCGTCATAGTGAAGCCGGGACCCGCCTCTAATAGCGCGCGGCACTGATCGCTGTGCCGTGCGCTATTAACCCTTTAGCAGCGCGCTCAAAGCTGAGCCGCACGGCTAAAAACGAAAGTAAAAGTGCCCGGCTAGCTCAGGGAGCTGTTCGGGATCGCCGCGGTATAATCGCGGCATCCCGAACAGCTGTAGCACAGGAGGAGGTCTTCTTACCTTCTCCTGTGCTGTCCGATCGCCGAATGAATGCTTCAAGCCTGAGATCCAGGCTTGAGCATTCAATCGCCGAAAACACTGATTGATCCATTCCTATGGAGATGGATCAATCAGTGTAAAAGATCAGTAAATGCAATGTTATAGCCCCCCCTATAGGAGCTATAATGTTGCATAAGAAAAGTGTAAAAAAATCATTAACCCTTTCAATTATCCCTTCCCCTAATAAAAGTTTAAATCACCCGGCATTTCCAAAAATAAAAAAAACATTATGTAAATAATAATAAAAATAAACATATGTGGTATCACCGCGTGCGGAAATGTCCGAATTATAAAAATATATTGCTTTTTAAACCGCTCGTTCAATGGCGTACGCGCAAAAAAATTCCAAAGTCCAAAATAGCGCATTTTTGATCACTTTTTATACCACAAAAAAGTGAATAAAAAGTGATCAAAAAGTCTGATCAGAACAAAAATGGTACCGCTAAAAACTTCAGATGACGGCGCAAAAAATTAGTCCTCAAAGCGCCCTGAACACAGAAAAATAAAAAAGTTATAGGGGTCAAAAGATGACCATTTTAAACGTATTAATTTTCCTGCATGTATTCATGATTTTTTTCGGAAGTGATACAAATTCAAACCTATACAAGTAGGGTATCATTTTAACCGTATGGACCTACAGAATAAAGATAAGGTATCATTTTTGACAAAAAATGTACTGCGTAAAAATAGAAGCCCCCAAAACTTACAAAATAGTGTTTTTTCATCAATTTTGTCGCACATTGATTTTTTTTCCCGTTTCACCGTAGATTTTTGGGTAAAATGACTAAGGTCATTACAAAGTAGAATTAGTGACGCAAAAATTAAGCCATTATATATAATTTTAGGTGAAAATTTTTAAGAGTTATGATTTTTTAAAGTTAAGGAGGAAAAATTGAAAATGAAAAAACGGAAAAAGCCCGGGTCCTTAAGGGGTTAAAATGGTCATATTTTGACCCCTATAACTTTTTTATTTTTCTATACATGGGGATGTGTGATGGCTTCTTTTTTGCACCGTGATCTGAAGTTTTTATCGGTACCATTTTTTTTTCTATGGGACTCTTTGATTGCTTTTTATAAAAAATATTTTAGGGTATACAAAGTGACCAAAAATAAGCAATTTTGGACATTGGAATTTTTTTTACGTGTACGCCATTGACCATACGGGTTATTTAACATTATGTTTTTATAGTTCAGACATTTACGCACACAGCGAAACTACATACGTTTATTTTTGTTTACATGTATTTTTTTTTTTATGGGAAAAGGGGGGTGATTCAAACTTTTATTCAGGAAGGGGTTAAATCACATTTATTTACTTTTATTTTTACTTTTCTTACAATTTTTTTTTAGCCCCCATAGGGGACTATTTTCCCCTGGTATAGACGCCGCAATCAACTTAAAGGGGTACCCTGGTGGAAAACTTTTTTCTTTAAATCAACTGGTGCCAGAAAGTTGAATAGATTTGTAAATTACTTCTATTAAAACAATCTTAATATTTCCAGTACTTATTAGCCGTTGAAAAATACAGAGGAAATTATTTTCTTTTTGGAACACATTGCTCTCTGCTGACATCACGAGCACAGTGCTCTCTGCTGACATCTCTGTCCCTTTTAGGAACTGTCCAGAGCAGCATATGTTTGCTATGAGGATTTTCTCCTACTCTGGACCATTCTTAACCCCTTAAATGGGCACTGTCATGAAAACAAAAAATTGATATGTTGTAGTACTTAAGTACTACAACATATCTCTAATATAGTTTAATAAAAAAAAAAGTGATTTTGAAACAGTTTAAAATCACTTTTAAATTCGGCCACTAGGGGTCGCCCACCTAGTGGCCGAATGCATTCGGCAGTGACGTCACTACAGAATTTCGACTAATTTCTGCCTGGCAATGAGTCGAAATTCATTCACTGTGCGCTGGCTTCCTGTCTATCAATCAAACAGGCAGGAAGCCAGCGCAGTAAAGTCCAGGAGCAGCCACCCTGGCCGCAGCAGGCACGCAGCCTATACCTCAGCCCAGTTGGGGCACTCTCTCTGCAGACTCCGGTAACCTAATTGGATTCCCCAGCGCGTCCTTCATCTGGATTCCCTGTTTCTCCGCAGCTTGCAGCGCAGAGCTCGCGGTCCCGGCTTCTTCTCCCCATCTGCTGCCAGCGGCAGCGACCGGTGGTGAGGGGGGGGGGAGGACGGGGGGATTGGTATGAATGGGTGCCTCCAGTTGTTTCACCACTACAACTGCCAGCATGCCCTGTAAGCCAATAGATGTCAGGGCATGCTGGGAGTTGTAGTTGTGAAACAGCTGGAGGCACCCTGTTAGAACTAAAGGCGGAAGTCTCCCCCAGCAGGCATCAGTGACGTGGTGCCTGCTGGGGAAGTCTGCCTCGTAGTGAGCACACTACCAGGCAGACTAAATGGCATTTATTAGTCAATAAATATAAAAATAAAAGCAGGGAGGGGGTTAGGGATAGAAGGGCAATAGGCAGGGACAGAAAAAATAAAAAGAGGGTTGGTGGGAGCTACCCTTTAAGGACTCAGCGTTTTTCCATTTTTGCATTTTCATTTTTTCCTCATCACCTTCTAAAAATCATAACGCTTTAAATTTTGCACATAAAATTCCATATTATGGCTTATTTTTTGCGCCACCAATTCTACTTTGCAGCGACATTAGTCATTTTACAAAAAAATCCAGGGCAAAACAGAAAAAAAATTCATTGTGTGACAAAATTGAAGAAAAAATGTCACTTTGTAACTTTTGGGAGTTTCCGTTTCTACGCAGTGCATTTTTTGGTAAAAATTACACCTTTTTATTCCGGAGGTCCATATGATTAAAAAGATACCCTACTTATATAGGTTTGATTTTGTCGCACTTCTGAAAAAAATCCTAACTACATGCAGGAAAATGTATACGTTTAAAATTGTCATCTTCTGACCCCTATAACTTTATTTTTCCGTGTATGGGCCAGTATGAGGGCTCATTTTTGCACCGTGTTCTGAAGTTTTTATCGATACCCTTTTTGCATTGATCGGACTTTTTGATCGCTTTTTATTCATTTTTTAATTATATAAAAAGTGACCAAAAACACCCTATTTTGGACTTTGGAATTTTTTTGCACATACACCATTGACCGTGCGGTTTAATTAACAATATATTTTTATAGTTCGGACATTTACGCACGCGGCGATACCACATATGTTTATTTTTATTTACACAGTTTTTTTTATGGGAAAAAGGGAGGTGATTCAAACTTTTATTAGGGAAGGGGTTAAATGACCTTTATTAACTTTTTTTTCTCACTTTTTTTTTTGCAGTGTTATAGTTCCCATAGGAGGCTATAACACTGCACACACTGATCTTTTACCCTGATCCCTGCAAAGCCATCGCTTTGCATGGATCAGCCTAATAGGGGGTTGATTGCTCAAGCCTGTAGCTCAGGCTTGGAGCAATCAAACGCCGATCGGACGCGATGGAGCAAGGTAAGGAGACCTCCTCTGGCATCCTAGCTGATAAGGACATCGCAATTTTATCGCTATAGTCCCGGCAGCCCGACTGAGCTGCCGGGATGCTTTTACTTTCGTTTTTGACGCGGTGATCAACTTTGACGTCTGAAGGGTTAATAGCATGCAGCACAACGATCCCAGGGAGCGGTCTATCATTAGCAGCCGGGACCGACCTGGTGTGATGCAGGGTCACGGCGTGACCCCGTTTTAATCACCGGGAGCGGGTGCAGGGGTACAGGTACGCCCTGCGTCCTTAAGAGGTTAAAATGGACAGAGATGTCAGCAGAGAGCACTGTGCTCGTGATTCAGCAGAGAGCACTGTTTTCCAAAAAGAAAATAATTTCCTCTGTAGTATTCAGCAGCTAATAAGTACTGGAAGGACTGAGATTTTTTAATAGAAGTAATTTACAAATCTGTTTAACTTTCTGGCACCAGTTGATTTGAAAAAAAAAAAAATGTTTTTCACCGGAGTACCCCTTTAACCTCTTCAGGACACAAGGCATATGGATACGCCCTGCATTCCGAGTCCTTAAGGACCGAGGGCGCATCCATACGCCCGTGGGAAATCCGGTCCCCACCGCTAGCCGGTTGGGGACCGGAGCCGGATGCCTGCTGAAATCAACCCCCCATGTCGGCGATCGGAGAAAATCGCATGTCAATTCAGACATGCGATTTTCTCCAATTCCGGGCTGATCGGGTCACTGGTGACCCGATCACCCGGAAAATAGGGCTGATCGGAGCTGTTAGCAACATCCCCGATCAGCCTAAAGGATAGGAGTGAGGTCGCAAAGCTGCGATCTCCTCCTATCCCCTGGCATTAGTCAGAACAGAGCTCTGATCAATGGCAGCGAAAGACAGGGGGTTGCCATGGCAACCCCCCGTTCTGCCCGCCCCTGGATGTCGAGGGGCTCTGGGAAGAAGACGGAGGCCGTACCTGCAGGAGAAGATGCCTGGGGACCTGGGATCTTCGCTGGAGCCTGCTGGATACTTGCTCAGGTAGGGAATCGACAGTGGGGGGGGGGGGAGTAAATTGATCTTTACTGTGGCAACCACTAGGGGGGGCAAACTGCAACGCCAAAGGCTGTCTGGGCATGCTGGGAGTTGTAGTTTTGCAACATCTGGAGGGTCACAGTTTGGAGACCATTGTCACAGTGGTGCCCAAACAGTAGCAATCCAGATGTTGCCAAACTACAACTCTCGGCATGCCTCGACTGCCCAGGCATGCTGGGAGTTGTAGTTCTGTAACATCTGTCCCTTCAGATTTAGCAATTTTCATGACATTTTTGAAAATTGCTGCTCTACTTTGAAGCCCTCTAATTTTTTCAAAAAGCAAAAGTATGTCCATATTATGATGCCAACATAAAGTGGACATATTGTGTTTGTGAATAAAAATAAAATGTATTTAGAATATCCATCCTTTTCCTTACAATTAGAGAGCTTCAAAGTTAGAAAAATACAAAATTTTTAAAATTTTCATGAAATTTGGGGATTTTTCACCAAAAAAGGATGCAATTAACGCCAAAAATTTACCACCAAAATAAAGTAGAATATGTCATGAAAAAACAATCTCAGAATCAGAATATTCGGTAAAAGCGTTTTCGCGTTATTAATTCGTAAAGTGACGGGGGTCATAATTGTGAAAAAGGGCTCAGTCCTTAAGGTGAAAAAGGGCTGCGTCCTTAAGGGGTTAATACCGGACATTAGCCCAATTGGCGCTGCCGCGGGGATCCGATCATCCAGCATGACAGCCGGAGGTCCCCTCACCTGGCTCCGGCCATCTCCTGGGGTCTTCTGCTCTGGTCTGCGATCGAGCAGACCAGAGCAGAAGATTACCGATAATACTGAGCAGTGCTGTGTCCTATGCATAGCACTGCACAGTATTAGCAATCAAAGGATTATTATAGATAGTCCCCTATGGAGACATAAAAAGTGTAAAAAATAAATAAATAAAAAAAAGTTGAAAAATGTAAAAATAAAGAGTAAAAAAAAAAAAAAAAAAAAAAAGGGAAAAATCACTTCCCCCAATAAAAATGAAAATTGTCAGTTTTTCCCATTTTACCCCCAAAAAGCATAACATTTTTTTTTAATAAACATATTTGGTATCGCCGCATGCATAAATGTCCGAACTATCAAAATATAATGTTAATGATCCCCTACGGTGAATGGCGTAAACGTAAAAATATCAACAATCTCAAGGTTACAAGTCCATCTCCAGAGATCTAGATTTGCCTTTGTCCACAGTGCGCAACATTATCAAGAAGTTTGCAACCCATGGCACTGGAGCTAATCTCCCAGGGCGTGAACGGAAGAGAAAAATTGATGAAAGGTGTCAACACAGGATAGTCCGGATGGTGGATAAGCAGCCCCAAACAAGTTCCAAAGATATTCAAGCTGTCCTGCAGGCTCAGGGAGCATCAGTGTCAGCGCAAACTATCCATCGACATTTAAATGAAATTAAACGCTATGGCAGGAGACCCAGGAGGACCCCACTGATGACACAGAGACATAAAAAGCAAGACTACATTTTGCCAAAATGAACTTAAGTAAGCCAAAATCCTTCTGGGAAAATGTCTTGTGGACAGATGAGACCAAGATAGAGCTTTTTGGTAAAGCACATCATTCTACTGTTTACCGAAAACGGAAGGAGGCCTACAAAGAAAAGAACACAGTACCTACAGTAAAATATGGTGGAGGTTCAATGATGTTTTGGGGTTGTTTTGCTGCCTCTGGCACTAGGTGCCTTCAATGTGTGCAAGGCATCATGAAATCTGAGTATTACCAACGGATTTTGGGTCGCACTGTACAGCCCAGTGTCAGAAAGCTGGGTTTGCGTCCAAGATCTTGGGTCTTCCAGCAGGACAATGACCCCAAACTGACATCAAAAAGCACTCAGAAATGGATGGCAACAAAGCGCTGGAGAGTTCTGAAGTGGCCAGCAATGAGTCCAGATTTAAATCCCATTGAAAACCTGTGAAGAGATCTTAAAATTGCTGTTGGGAAAAGGCGCCCTTCCAATAAGAGAGACCTGGAACAGTTTACAAAGGAAGAGTGGTCCAACATTATGGCTGAGAGGTGTAAGAAGCTTATTGATGGTTATAGGAAGGGACTGATTTCAGTTATTTTTTCCAAAGGGTGTGCAACCAAATATTAAGTTAAGGGTGCCAATACACACTAAGGGAATAAACATGTGTATAGCAAAACATGTGTTCCTGCAATCCTTTTCTGTGAGAAATACTTAATTTTCTTGAAAAATTTCAGGGGTGCCAACATTTATAGCCATGACTGTATATGCGGGAGAAGCTTCACTTCCTGGCTTGGACTTAATCCATTTATTGCAGAGTTTTCTATTCACACAACAGAATTTCAGAGCAGAACCAGGGGTGAAAATTCCAATCAGAAATTCTGATGCAGCACTGTGCACATGGTGGAATTTCGGGGGTGGAAATTTGTTGCAGAAATGTCAATTCTTTCTACTGAATGTACTCGGAAATGCATTGGCATCTATGGAGACGGTCAATTCCAATCGGTCCTAGCGGCGCTATTTGTGAATGTCTGCCTGTGTTCTCTTGGCAGATATTCCACCGCGTGCACATAGTTTTATAATAGAGTCTGTTTCCCACATTAAAGTAGTAGTATCATGTAAGGAAAGGGGATAAAGTTTAGATTGCGGCGGTCCAAGCGCTGGGGCCCCCCGCGATCTCCTGTTTGGAGCCCCGACTCTCCTTCATAGCGACACGTCATGACCCCCTGCCTGAAGCGGGTGCTGCCACGCCCCCTCCATATAGCTCCATGGGAGAGCCATTCGGCAATCTTCGGCTCTCCCAAAGAGCTATATATAGGGGGTGTCGCGGCCCCCGCTCCGGGCTGGGGTCGTGATGCGCCGTTGTGAAGGAGAGCCGGGGCTCCAAACAGGAGATTGCAGGGGGCCCCAGCGCTCAGACCCCACGATCTAAAATTTATCCCCTATCCTTCGGATAGAGGATGTTTTATTTTTATTTTTTTTACATGATACTTCTTCATAGTGGTCTATTTACATGTACAGTATTCTGCGCAGATTTGAAGCTGTATTCAGTCATGTAGTTTACATTGAAATCTGCAGCATAAAATCCTGTGCATCAAATCTGCGCAGAATACTGTATGTGTGAATAGATCATTTAAGATGGATTAAGTCAGTAAGCTACCTCTTGCTTATTACAGCTGTATCTAGAAATCGCTGGAGGTCTCAGCATGGAGACTCTGACCGATAAAAACTTTGGGTATGTCTGCATGACACCTCAAGTAATTATTTAATTACGGTAGGGCTTTAAAGAGGACCTGTGGTCAGTCCCAAAATATTTATTTTTTTGCATAGTTTTACAGTATCAGATATATTTACTTTCTTACTACACTCCTCTGTTCATGAGAAGGTATTATTGTTTATTTGATTATCTGTATAATCCAGGGGTCCACAAACTTTTTAAACGGGGGGCCAGTTCACGGTCCCTCAGACCGCTGGAGGGCCGGACTATAGATAACAAAACATGAATAAATTCCTATGAACACTTATATATCTTATTAGTGGACTACCACTTTAAGTACACAGCACAGTTCCTCCCACATTAGGTTGGCAGTATAGATCCCCCACATTAGGTTGTAGTTCCCCCACATTAGGGTTTGCAGTACAGTTCCCCCACATTAGGTGCAGTACAATTCCCCCACATTAGGTGCAGTACAATTCCCCCACATTAGGTTGGCAGTATAGTTCCCCTACATTAGGTAGTAGTTCCCCTACATTAGGTTGTAGTTCCCCCCCCCCCCCCCCACCACATTAGGTGCAGTATAGTTCACCCACATTAGGTTGTAGTTTCCCCCCCACCACATTAGGTGCAGTATAGTTCACCCACATTAGGTTGTAGTTCCCCCACATTAGGTGCAGTATAGTTCCCCCACATTAGGTGCAATATAGTCCCCCACATTAGGCTGGCAGTATAGTTCCCCCACATTAGGTGCAATATAGTCCCCCACATTAGATTGGCAGTATGTTCCCCCACATTAGGCTGGCAGTATGTTCCCCCACATTAGGCTGGCAGTATAGTTCCCCCACATTAGGTGCAATATAGTCCCCCACATTAGGCTTGCAGTATGCTCCCCGACATTAGGTGCAATATAGTCCCCCACATTAGGCTGGCAGTATGTTCCCCCACATTAGGTGCAGTATAGCTCCACCACATTAGGTGCAGTATAGCTCCACCATATTAGGTGCAGTATAGTTCCCCCACATTAGGTGCAGTATGTTCCCCCACATTAGGTGCAGTATGTTCCCCCACATTAGGTGCAGTATAGTTCCCCTACATTAGGTGCAGTATAGTTCCCACACATTAGGTAGTAGTTCCCCTACATTAGGTTGTAGTTCCCCCCCCCCCACATTAGGTGCAGTATAGTTCACCCACATTAGGTTGTAGTTCCCCCACATTAGGTGCAGTATAGTTCCCCCACATTAGGTGCAATATAGTCCCCCACATTAGGCTGGCAGTATAGTTCCCCCACATTAGGTGCAATATAGTCCCCCACATTAGGCTTGCAGTATGTTCCCCCACATTAGGTGCAATATAGTCCCCCACATTACGTTGGCAGTATGTTCCCCCACATTAGGTGCAATATAGTCCCCCACATTAGGCTGGCAGTATAGTCCCCCGACATTAGGTGCAATATAGTCCCCCACATTAGGCTGGCAGTATGTTCCCCCATATTAGGTGCAGTATAGCTCCACCACATTAGGTGCAGTATAGTTCCCCCACATTAGGTGCAGTATAGTTCCCCACATTAGGTGCAGTATAGTTCCCCCACATTAGGTGCAGTATAGCTCCCCCACATTAGGTGCAGTATAGCTCCCCCACATTAGGTGCAGTATAGTTCCCCCACATTAGGTGCAGTATAGTCCCCCACATTAGGCTGGCAGTATAGTCCCCCAAATTGCGTTGGCAGTATAGTCCCCCACAGGCATACAGCCTCCAACCATAAAGTATGGCTGGAGGCTGTATGCCTGTGTACTGCCCCATTTCAGTGTTCCGACCACCGCCCCGGCCATAGCAGGACCGGAGGATCGGTGGTCAGAACACTGAAGGGACGCGCTGCTGGTAAACACTTACCTACTACCAGCGCGCGCGTCCTTGCTTCTTCTCTTCTGCTCCGCGCTCGGTTGCCATGGGCACACGCATGGGACGTCAGTGACGTCGCTGCGTGCTCCTGCTCCCGACGGTCCCCGTGTTTTTAAAGTAAACGCGGGCCGCAGGGACTTCAGAGGCATCACTGTGTTCCGAAAGCATCTTTCGGAACACTGGGATGTCCTAAGGCAAAAACACCCGGCGGGCCGGGTAAATGCGCTCCGCGAGCCGCATGTGGCCCGCGGGCCGTAGTTTGAGGACCCCTGGTGTAATCAAATCAAAACTTATCCCCTATTCAAAGGATAGTTGATGAGTTATAGATCGCAGGTGGTCTGACCGCTGGGACCCCTCAAGATCTCCTTTTACTTTTCCTAATCTACATATCTGCAGAGGGGGGAATAAGGAATGTAAGAATAATTATATATATTCTATAGGGGCCTGAATCTTCAAAAAAAAAAAACACTGGAATACACAGTGCCGTGCTTGTGTGATTGCAATGTAGCTTTATGAAAATTTATATTCTACTGCCATCTGCTGGGCACAAAATGTTATACAGAGATTGTTCATGAATTGTCACAACTTTTCCTAAAAACATTCCTCACTCTATTTTTCTCTGATAAGCAACATGACTTTCTAGCCAACTGAGATAAAGTGAACTGTAAGGCCTCGTTCATACGGCGGAATGTCCGCACGGAAAATCTCCGTGCAGACATTCCGTACAGTGCAGGGCGCCGCCAGAATCTGCGGCGTCTCAAAGACGGTTGTGCATTCCGTGCGGAATCCCCACAAATAATGATCGCATTCATTCTTTGTGCGGACACAGAAAAAGGAATTTCCGTCCTGGAAATATCTGGCATGGAAATTCTGCCGTGTGCACAGAGCAGCAGAATCCCGTTGAATTCAACGGGACTCTGCTGCAGCGGAATTTCCGTGCGGACATTCAAAGCAGAAGTACGCACGGAATTTCCGCCTTGTGAACACGGTCTATTGCATGTAAAATCTTGTGCACACATTTCTTCATCAAGATCTGTGTTGAGAAAAAGTTGACCAGTTGCCCATAGCAACCAATCAGATCACTTCTTAAATTTTTCTGAGGTCTTTTTAACCCCTTAAGGACCAAGGACGTACCGGTACGTCCTTGGTCCTGCTCTTCTGATATAACGCGGGGTTACACAGTAACCCCGCGTCATATCACGGCGGGCCCGGCGTCATAGTGAAGCCGGGACCCGCCTCTAATAGCGCGCAGCGCCGATCGCGGCGCCGCGCGCTATTAACCCTTTAGCCGCGCGCTCAGAGCTGAGCCGCGCGGCTAAAAGTGAAAGTGAAAGTTCCCGACTAGCTCAGTCGAGCTGTTCGGGATAGCCGCGGCTAATCGCGGCATCCCGAACAGCTGACAGGACAGCGGGAGGGCCCCTTCCTGCCTCCTCGCTGTCCGATCGCCGAATGACTGCTCAGTGCCTGAGATCCAGGCATGAGCAGTCATGCGGCAGAATCGTTGATCACTGGTTTCTTATGAGAAACCAGTGATCAATGATGAAGATCAGTGTGTGCAGTGTTATAGGTCCCTATGGGACCTATAACACTGCAAAAAAAAAGTGAAAAAAAAAAGTGAATAAAGATCATTTAACTCCTCCCCTATTAAAAGTTTGAATCACCCCCCTTTTCCAATAAAAAAAAAAACAGTGTAAATAAAAATAAAAATAAACATATGTGGTATCACCGCGTGCGGAAATGTCCGAATTATAAAAATATATCATTAATTAAACCGCTCGGTCAATGGCGTGCGCGCAAAAATATTCCAAAGTCCAAAATAGTGCATTTTTGGTCACTTTTTATATCATTTAAAAATGAATAAAAAGTGATCAATAAGTCCTATCAATGCAAAAGTGGTACCGTGAAAAACTTCAGATCACGGCGCAAAAAATTAGCCCTCATACCGCCCCATACACGAAAAAATGAAAAAGTTATAGGGGTCAGAAGATGACAATTTTAAACGTATTAATTTTCCTGCATGTAGTTATGATTTTTTCCAGAAGTCCGACAAAATCAAACCTATATAAGTAGGGTATCATTTTAATCGTATGGACCTACAGAATACATATCAGGTGTCATTTTTACCGAAAAATGTACTACGTAGAAACGGAAGCCCCAAAAAGTTACAAAACAGCGTTTTTTTTTCAATTTTGTCGCACAATGATTTTTTTTCCCGCTTCACCATAGACTTTTGGGCAAAATGACTGACGTCATTACAAAGTAGAATTGGTGGCGCAAAAAATAAGCCATCATATGGATTTTTAGGTGTAAATTTGAAAGAGTTATGATTTTTTAAAGGCAAGGAGCAAAAAACGAAAATGCAAAAACGGAAAAACCCCCGGTCCTTAAGGGGTTAAACATGAAAGAAACGATCTGATTGGTTGCTATGGGCAACTGATCTACTTTTCCTCTGCCCAGGTTTTGATGAATCTTCTCCATTTATGTGTATTTTGGTCTATAATACAGAACTGCATAGCCCAGGCATAGGCAATCTTCGGCACTGCAGATGTTTTGGACTACATCTCCCATGATGCTTTGGCAGTATTTTGGCTGTAAGAGCATCATGGGAGATGTAGTCCAAAACATCTGCAGTGCCGAAGATTGCCTATGCCTGGCATAGCCCATGGTATTGTACACCAGGTATCTCTATATGGGGCTCTGTATCTCACCTCATGTTTTCCTCCCAGAAGCACTGTAAAAGGTGACTCCATTAGAGAAAGCCCTGTCATGTATATATGATCTAATATCCAATACAGCAAGCTGCATTTTTTGAAAATAAATCACTTTATTTAAAGGGTACCTTTCATCAAAAAAACTTTTGATATATTATAGATTAATGTATGAAGAATAACTTTCCAATAGCATGTTATTAAAAAATATGCTTCTTTCTATTTCATTTTTCACTTTGAAAAAATGACCACTAGGGGTCTCCCTACCAGTCCTTTTTTTATAGATTTCAGACTCATGCAGGAGTCCTAAATCTCAGACAGCAGCCAGGACCACAGACAAACTCACCACTGCTCACTGCCAGGGAGCAGTGTTGAGCTTGTCTGTGTCCCGGCTGCACAGCACCACTCACCCTCCTTTGTAGTCCTCAGGTCCGGGCTGGCACGGCTGAGTCCGGCACTCTGGATATCAATGCCCGCCTGGGTGGTATGCTGGGTGAATGGCTGAATCTCCGGGGGTCCGAGTGTCCTGGGCTGGCACGGGAGGCGTCCGGCCTTGGGGAGGATGATGTCCAGGAGTAACTCTGCCGACCGGGGCTGTGAGAGGATGCAGGTAACAGGTGGTGCGGATTGCACGTATGAATAAGGTGCTAACAGCGCGCATGCAGCAGTGGTCCCGGAATCGCTGTTGCAATTGGAATATGGCAGATACAGTCTATTTGAAGTGATATACACTTATGGATAAGGTGCAGATAATGGGCTAGACGCGTTTCAAGGCCGCGGGCCTTTTCTTCAGTAGCTATAGGTGTGGATAAAGGGTGGAAATGCTGGTTTTATATAGTCTCCATATAGTGATGATGTAATACTAATTGGAAAAGAGGAAAAAGTGGAGACTGGAAGTTTCAGGTATGTTGTAAAATGGGTAATGGATCCAGATAGAAAATGGGAATAGGGAAGAGAAGAAAGAAAAGAAAACATAGGGATAAAGATGGTGAATTAGATATGAGTGTGAGTCAGGAGAAAAAATAAATAGATAAATAAAAAATAAAAATAAAAAAAAAATAATAATAAATAAATAAATAAATAAATAAATAATGGTCATTGGGTATGTGTAGAGATGCACTATGGATCAAGACTATAGTGGAAATCATGAGAAAAAATATGAATAGTAAAATTCTTAAAAGGTGTGTGAAAAAAATAAAATAAAAAAATAAATAAAAATAAAAATAAATAAATAAATATTTTGATAAAAAAGTGAACAACTGCAATGCAAGATATGATAATGTATTGATAATGATGTAAATGGTACATATGTAGTTTATGGTGTGTATAGAAATTAAAATTATATAAAATTAAGCCACAGTGGGAATGGATTAATTGATGAAATTTAGTAAACATGTATATAAAAATTAATTGATAAAAGATAGAAATTAATTAATAAAAAATATAAAAATGGATGAATATGATATAAAAAAATATAAAAATGTAAAAAAGCAGGAGGAGGGCACTTCAAAGGAGAGGTCCATAGACATGTTCTGTGGATAGTCTTGGGGAGGCTCACCCCCAAGGGCCGTCACTGGGTCGATAAACGGCCAGCCAGTGACGGGTCATGAGGGAGAGCCACGCCACAAGATAAGATCAAAGGAACCCAAAGACTTCAAGCTCTGCGTTCAATCCTCTTGGAATTATGGTGTCAAAATCAAAAATCTTTCTTGATTCTGCTTTGGACATCTTCATAATGTAGTCACCACCTCGCCAACATCTTCTTACATTTTGGATGGCTAGAAAAAAGAGATCTGATGGATTTTGATTATGATGTTCAATGAAGTGGAGGGATAATGGATGTGTTTTTAACCCTTTTTTTATATTGTAGATGTGTTCTGAAATGCGTATTTTTAATTGTCTCTTTGTGCGGCCTATGTATTGTTTTCCGCATGTGCACTGGATTAGGTAAATTACTCCCTTGCTGTGGCAGGTAAGACATTCAGATATTTTGTGTGTGTAGTTGTTGGATGTAGAAGTTATTTCAGTGATTTTTTTGGGAAAGTTGGTGATTTTACAAGCTGAGCAACTTCCACATCTGTGGAATCCTTTAGTTTGTAGCCATGTGGATGATGTTTTGGGATTGGTTGGTTGTCTGACAGTGGGGGCGACTTGGATGCCCAAATTTGGGGCTTTGGTGTAAACTATAGGTGGGTGTAAGGGGATATTTTGACCGATGATTTTATCCTTCATTAAAAAATGCCAGTTGTTTTTGATGATCCTCTCAATTTTTTTTATAATCTTTGTTAAATGGTAAAATTATTTTTGGATCATCGGTTTGTGATCTCTTTCTTTAGGAATAAAAATTGATGATCTGTCTAAAATACGAATTTGATTAAAAGATTTGTCTAAAATGTTTTTTGGATAGTTTTTCTCCAAGAATTTGTCAGTAAGGGTTTGTGCTTCTTCTTCGAATTTAGTCTGTGAAGTGCAGTTTCTTTTAAGCCTGCGGTACTGGCCCATTGGAACGTTTAAAAGCCACCTGGGTAGGTGGCAACTATTAAAAAGAATAAAACTATTTTTGGCTACAGGCTTATGGTACGTACTGCAGGTTAATTTAGGTATATCTATAGTGATTAAAAGATCAAGGAATTCTAAAGTGCCTGTGCTTATATGGGGGGTAAAATTTAGGTTCAAATTGTTAATGTTAATTTCTTGGATAAAATCTTCCAACAAACATTTAGGGCCTTTCCAAATAAAAACAATGTCATCAATGTAGCGCCGCCATAGTACGAGATCCGCGCCGATCCTGGGAGTAATGTATCGTTCCTCCCAGGCTGCCATAAACATGTTTGCGTAACTGGGCGCGAATCTCGTACCCATGGCGGTGCCGGTGGCCTGTAGATAAAATTTGTTTTCAAAATAAAAATAATTGTGGGTTAAAATGAAATTAATGGCTTGAAGGATAAAATCTATCTGTTCTGGTAAAATGTCAACTTTAGTTAAAAAATGTTGGACTGCTTTTAGGCCATCAGTGTGTTTGATAATCGTATACAGGGAGCTCACATCCAAAGAGACTAGAGTGTATTCAGGTTCCCATTTGATGTTTTCTAATATCTGTATGGCTTGAGTAGTGTCTTTAAGATAGTATTCTGTAGTTTGGACCTCTCCTTTGAAGTGCCCTCCTCCTGCTTTTTTTATATCATATTCATCCATTTTCATATTTTTTATTAATTAATTTCTATCTTTTATCAATTAATTTTTATATACATTTTTACTAAATTTCATCAATTAATCCATTCCCACTGTGGCTTAATTTTATATAATTTTAATTTCTATACACACCATAAACTACATATGTACCATTTACATCATTATCAATACATTATCATATCTTGCATTGCAGTTGTTCACTTTTTTATCAAAATATTTATTTATTTTTATTTATTTTTTTATTTTATTTTTTTCACACACCTTTTAAGAATTTTACTATTCATATTTTTTCTCATGATTTCCACTATAGTCTTGATCCATAGTGCATCTCTACACATACCCAATGACCATTATTTTTTTTTTTTTATTTTTTTTTATCTATTTATTTTTTCTCCTGACTCACACTCATATCTAATTCACCATCTTTATCCCTATGTTTTCTTTTCTTTCTTCTCTTCCCTATTCCCATTTTCTATCTGGATCCATTACCCATTTTACAACATACCTGAAACTTCCAGTCTCCACTTTTTCCTCTTTTCCAATTAGTATTACATCATCACTATATGGAGACTATATAAAACCAGCATTTCCACCCTTTATCCACACCTATAGCTACTGAAGAAAAGGCCCGCGGCCTTGAAACGCGTCTAGCCCATTATCTGCACCTTATCCATAAGTGTATATCACTTCAAATAGACTGTATCTGCCATATTCCAATTGCAACAGCTGGATGCCCGCGATTCCGGGACCACTGCTGCATGCGCGCTGTTAGCACCTTATTCATACGTGCAATCCGCACCACCTGTTACCTGCATCCTCTCACAGCCCCGGTCGGCAGAGTTACTCCTGGACATCATCCTCCCCAAGGCCGGACGCCTCCCGTGCCAGCCCAGGACACTCGGACCCCCGGAGATTCAGCCATTCACCCAGCATACCACCCAGGCGGGCATTGATATCCAGAGTGCCGGACTCAGCCGTGCCAGTCCGGACCTGAGGACTACAAAGGAGGGTGAGTGGTGCTGTGCACCGAGACTTGGCATCTTCATCGCTGACAGTGTTTGCCACATTGTCTGCATTACCTGTCCATGAATTTCCTATTGTAGCTATTGTGGCTACACTCACTACCATATATCGTTACTCCGGACACACCCAAACTAATTGTGACTTTTCATTCTGGACATTTCTTGTGGATTTTTCATTTATCCCTATGAATTATATGGACTGAGAACGTTTTCTCCTGATATATACAGCAGATATTTAATTAATGAATTTTCTTTGGTGCTACTTACCCATCATATTTATCTCATTTTAATCCTACTATATTCTGTATTTTTTATTATATCTATTTTTTACCCAGTATATTCCATTCGCCTTTAGCAAGGGCCCTGCTAGGCGATTGGTCATATATATCCTTTTTATATAATAAAGACCATTTCTTGGATCCCATCTCCACTAGTCTTTTCCTTTTTCTCTCCCCTGGGCTTTTGAGGACTGGTTCACATAAATATTTTTTATTTATAATTTCTACATATTACATTAGGCCTTTTGGGTGAAGGCAACACCTTTAACCTCAAGCACATTATTTATTTTATCCTAAGTGAGCTACACATATTTTACATAAAAGGAGAAAATGTATACTTCAATTTGTAGCCCAATTTCTCTCGAGTAAGCACATACCTCATATGTCTATGTAAAGTGTTCGGCGGGCGCAGTAGAGGGCTCAGAAGGGAAGGAGCGACAAGGGGATTTTGGAGAGTACGTTTTTTTAAATGGTTTTTGGGGGGCATGTTGCATTTAGGAAGCCCCTATGGTGCCAGAACAGCAAAAATCCCCCACATGGCATACCATTTTGGAAACTAGGCCCCTTGCGGTACGTAACAAGGAATAAAGTGAGCCCTAATACCCCACAGGGGTTTCACGACTTTTGCATATGTAAAAAAATAAAAATAAAATTTCACTAAAATGTGTGTTTCCCCACAAATTTCACATTTTTGCAAGGGTTAATAGCAGAAAATCACCCCTAAACATTGTAACCCCATCTCTTCTGAGTATGAAGGTACCCCATAAGTTGACCTGAGGTGTACTATGGGTGAACTACAATGCTCAGAAGAGAAGGAGTCATATTTGACTTTTTGAGAGCAAATTTTGCTCGGGGGCATGTCGCATTTAGGAAGCCCCTATGGTGCCAGGACAGCAAAAAAAAACACATGGCATACCATTTTGGAAACTAGACCCCTTGTGGAACGTAACAAGAAATAAAAGTGAGCCTTAATACCCCACAGGGGTTTCACGACTTTTGCATACGTAAAAAAAAAAAAAAATCTAAAAGGTGTGCTTCCCCCCCCAAATTTCACATTTTTTCAAGGGTTAATAGCAGAAAATACCCCCCAAAATTTGTAACCACATCTCTTCTGAGTATGGAGGTACCCCATAAGTTGACCTGAAGTGCACTACGGGCAAACTACAATGCTCAGAAGAGAAGGAGTCATATTTGGCTTTTTGAGAGCAAATTTTGCTCGGGGGGCATGTCGCATTTAGGAAGCTCATATGGTGCCAGGACAGCAAAATAACCCCCACATGGCATACCATTTTGGAAACTAGACCCCTTGAGGAATGTAACAAGGCGTAAGGTGAGCATTTACCCCCCACTGGTGTCTGTCATATCTTTGGAGCAGTGGGCTGTACAAAATTTTTACTTTGCACAACCCACTGTTCCAAAGATCTGTCAGACACCTGTGGGGTGTAAATTCTCACTGCACCCCTCATTACATTCCGTGAGGGGTGTAGTTTCCGAAATGGGGTCACATGTGGTGTTTTGTTGTTTTTGTGTTTGTCAAAACCGCTGTAACAATCAGCCACCCCTGTGCAAATCACCTCAAATGTACATGGCGCACTCTCCCTTCTGGGCCTTGTTGTGCGCCCCCAGAGCACTTTGCGCCCACATATGGGGTATCTCCGTACTCGGGAGAAATTGCGTTACAAATTTTTGGGGGCTTTTTTCCCCTTTACCTCTTGTCAAAATGAAAAGTATAGGGCAACACCAGCATGTTAGTGTAAAAAATTTAATTTTTTTTACACTAACATGCTGGTGTAGACCCCAACTTCACCTTTTCATAAGGGGTGAAAGGAGAAAAAGACCCCCAAGATTTGTTAGGCAATTTCTCCCGAGTACGGAGATACCCCATATGTGACCCTATACTGTTGCCTTGAAATACAACAGGGCTCCAAAGTGAGAGCGCCATGCGCATTTGAGGCCTGAATTAGGGATTTGCATAGGGGTGGACATAGGGGTATTCTACGCCAGTGATTCCCAAACAGGGTGTCTCCAGCTGTTGCAAAACTCCCAGCATGCCTGGACAGTCAACGGCTGTCCGGCAATACTGGGAGTTGTTGTTTTGCAACAGCTGGAGGCTCCATTTTGGAAAGAGTCGCGTACCAGACGTTTTTCATTTTTATTGGGGAGGGAGGGGGGCTGTGTAGGGGTATGTGTATATGTAGTGTTTTTTACTTTTTATTTTATTTTGTGTTAGTGTAGTGTAGTGTTTTTAGGGTACAGTCACACAGGCGGGGGATTACAGCGAGTTTCCCGCTGCGAGTTTGAGCTGCCGCGCAAAATTTGCTGCATTGCAAACTTGCAGCCCGATACTCACTGTAAGCCCCCTGCCCATGTGAATGTACCCTGTACATTCACAGGGAGGGGACCTCCAGCTGTTGCAAAACTACAACTCCCAGCATGCACAGTCTCAGTGCATGCTGGTAGTTATAGTTTTGCAACAGGTGGAGGCACACGGGTTGGGAAACACTGAGTTAGGAAACAATGTTTCCCAACCAGTGTGCCTCCAGCTGTTGCAAAACCACAACTCCCAAACATTCTCAGGCATGCTGGGAGTAGTAGTTCGGCAACATCTTTAGAGCCAGATGTTGCCGAACTACAACTCCCAGCATGCTTGGAGTTGTAGTTTTGCAACATCTGGAGGACTACAGTTTGCAGACCACTAATACAGTGGTTCCCAATCTGTGCCCTTCCAGATGTTGCAAAACTACAACTCCCAGTATGCCAAAACTGTCCAGGCATGCTGGGAGTTGTAGTTCTGCAACATCTGAAGGGCCAGATGTTACAGAACTACAACTCCCAGCATGCCTGGACAGTAAGGGCATGCTGAGGATGTGTAGTTTTGCAACATCTGGAAGGGCACAGTGGTCCAAAAACTGGACCTCCAGAAGTTGCAAAACTGCAACTCCCAGCATGCCCAGACGCCAAGGGCTATCTGGGCATGCTGGGAGTTGTAGTATACAGGGTCCCAATACAGCAATGCATGTCGCTTTACGGCGACGTGCATTGCTGTAAAGGGCCCGACCGCGGCTGAAGATCTACTCACCTGTCGCCGCCGCCGTCTTCATCGTCTGGATCCGGGTCTTCAGGGACGAGGTAAGTACCGGGGCCGGGCCCCAGCACTCCCCCGTCCCCCGCCGCGTCCTCCGGTCTTCCTCCCGTCCTCTCCGGACTTCCAGGGGCCGGGCAGGATGGGAGGAAGTAACCGCCCCCCCCCCTGCGATTGGTCGGTTAACTAACCGACGGATCGCAGGGAATAGGAGGTGGTGACAGGCTTGCCACCTCGCTCCTATTCTTTAGCATGGTCCTGGCTGTCTGTGACAGCCGGGATCATGCGAAATTACCGGGCGGTCGGGTCCCAGAGACCCGATCAGCCCGGTATCGCCGCATCGCAAGGGCGATTTCCTTTGCGATTTGCTGCGATTGCCTACATGGCCCCCCTCGGCGTTTGCCCTGGATGCCTGCTGAAGCATTTCAGCAGGCATCCGGTTCCGATCTCTGCCCGGCGCGCGGCAGAGACCGGAAAACGCCAGGACGTACGGGGACGTCCTGGGTCCTTAAAGCCCAGGGTGCGGGGACGTCCCCGTACGTCCTGGGTCCTTAAGAGATTAATATTTTTATATTTAGGATAGATACAATGGGGATCAAAAGTTTGCGCTTGTCATGTAAAAATTTGTATTAATGTTCATAAAGAAGCCAAGGAAAGATGGAAAAATCTCCAAAAGGCATCAAATTACAGATTTGACATTCTTATAATATGTCAACAAAAGTTAGATTTTATTTCCATCATTTACACTTTCAAAATAACAGAAAACAAAAAAATGGTATCTGCAAAAGTTTGGGCACCCTGCAGAATTTATAGCATGCACTGCCCCCTTTGCAAAGCTGAGACCTGCCAGTGTCATGGATTGTTCTCAATAATCATCTGGGAAGACCAGGTGATTTTAATCTCAAAGGTTTTAAATGCCCAGACTCATCTGACCTTGCACCAACAATCAGCACCATGGGTTCTTCTAAGCAGTTGTCTAGAAATCTGAAACTGAAAATAGTTGACGCTCACAAAGCTGGAGAAGGCAATAAGAAGATAGCAAAACATTTGAATGGCAGTCATCAGGAACAGTGGAAGTTAAAGCAAGATCTGGAAGACCAATGAAAATATCAGATTGTGAGAATCAGGATTGTGAGAAAAACAATTCAAAACTCACGTTTGACTGCACAATCCCTCCAGAAAGATCTGGCAGACACTGGAGTTGTGGTACACTATTCCACTATAAAGAGATACTTGTACAAATATGGTCTTCAAGGAAGAGTCATTAGAAGAAAACCTCTTCTACGTCCTCACCACAAAAATCAGCGTTTGAACTTTGAAAATGAACATATAGACAACAGTATATACAAGTTGTTCGGCACTGCTTACTTCTGTACCTCTAGCGGGTGGACACTGAGTCACCATTGCGGCAGTGGACAAGGGGGTGCTCAGACAAAGAAGACGTAACCTTGGTATACTTGATAGAGGAATGAAAAGTCGGCACTCACCGGTATTTCCAGTTCAGCAAGATTTATGGCACATACTCACAGCCTGATACATATCATAGGGAGGACGGCAGATGGTAACCGGGGGGGGGGGGGGTATCACAGAGAGGCGACACCGGTGCTTTGCACTGATTAGTGCTTCGACGGGCCTGTCTCTGAACCGGAATGTGTCATCTTTTATACAGGTGAGTGATTACCTACACCAATCACCAACTCCTACACCTTGTGACATAAAAAAGAGGGAGGTTGCTATTTCTAACTTGCTCCTACAGCGATCTAGCTCGTAGTTCAGACCTGAAAACCAGATGACATCCACCTATTAGAAGCATACTGAGACATCCACTTTATCATTGAGTCCAAGGACTCCTGTTGCCTCAGTGGCTATGATCCAGTGTGTCTCTCTTCTCAATAGGTTTTTGTCCGACTTAATTCCTGGTTTAGCAGTAACTTTTTCTATGCCAGCGAAACGTAAAGACTCATGGCTTCCTCCGTGGGCCTCCACTATATGGGAAATAAATCTAGGGGCACCTTTTTTGGTGCGTAGAGAATAAAAATGTTCCCTAATTCCAGCACACAATTGTCTGATCGTCTTCCCAATATAGTAGAAGCCACACGGACAGAAGATGACGTAGACGATATTTTTAGATTTACATGTGATGAGCTCTTGAACGGTATGAGTGACTGGACCAATTCTGAATGTTCTCAAACCTAAATTGTATTTGCAGAAGTTGCAGTTCCTACATTGAAAATTCCCTACTGGTACTTGATCTGTTAGCCAGTCTGTTTTTCTCTTTTTTTTCTTTATGGTTATTTTGAGATTTTTTTTTACTATATCACCTATAGTTTGGGTTTTTGAAATGTGAACGCAAACCTATTTCTTTGTGAGTTATCGCCAAAAATACAATACTCCACTACCATAGTTCCCATGTTCAAACTGTTAATAATGGTATCTCATATGGGCAATTCTTACGTCTTAAAAGGAACAATACACAAGAAGAAACCTATCAAAGGCAGGCAGCACAGTTAGAAGAACGACTATTAAA